>NW_017678241.1:0-19272 GCF_001879085.1 Nicotiana attenuata
GAAAAGAAATATAGAGAGCTTAGGGCTTCACTAGCTGAACATATTGGAAATTATCAGTTTACCCGAGATGCACTAATTGATGCTGTTGACGAAATTGAACTATCTGATTGGGAAGCCTTAGCAATTTTAGTAGATTCACTTGGAGAACCTTTAGGTGGTATTTTAACTGAAGTTTATCACGAGGTTTGGCCAAGTGAACCTTTTTGGGTTTATGTTCTTAAATTTGAAGCTGAGTGGGAGAACCGTCTCTACAACTACTTGTAATTTGTTTAATTAATGAAACTTTGTTATTTGTTTGCAAGATTACATGTCATTTTATTTGTTTGTTTTTAATGTGTGGCAATTAAAACAAGTATGACATGATATTGAAAATCTTGACAAGATACACACTATGAGAAATGATTTTATAAAATATTAGTTGAACATTTAGTTGTAGATGATGAATGGAAACGTAGTAACCTTTCGATTCTATACTAAGTGTAAAATTAATATTTTATTTAATTGATTTGCCTAAGTGTGTATATCACATGCGAGAATGATGAGTAATAAATACACTTGCATTATTGTTTCATTTAACAGACTATGGCATCAAAAACTATCATTGCTGACTTAAACAAGGGTGACAAACTGAACGGTGAAAATTATGATATTTGGAGCCGTAAGATGTGGTATGTGCTGGAAGAGCAAGATGCTCTTGAAGCCATTAACCATGTCATGGTTTTCCCAGAGGAGGGTAACACTGCCCAACATAGGAGAGATCTTGAGGCTTATAATTCTTGGAAAAAGAAAGATGCCACTGCTCGTGAAATCATTGTAAGCTCAGTTGTGGATGATTTCATTCATGAATGTGAACAATTCCCTACTGCTAATGCCATGTGGGCACATTTAAGGGAGGCATATGGGGGTACGACTGTGACTCGCCTTCGTCAGCTGAAAATCAAGTTTGACACGTACAAAAAACGTCATGATCACGGTCTCAAGCAACATCTAAGGGTGATGTCAAATATGATTGCTCAACTCAAAAGTGCTGGCCATGTTCTCTCTGACGAGCAGCAGGTTCAGGCAGTGATTTGGTCTCTTCCCAATAATTGGGAGCATCTGAAGGTTAACTTGACCCACAATGATAGCATCAAAACTTTTGTTGATGTCGCCCGTCATCTGGAGCTTGAAGACGAGCGGCTTGGTGCTGCTAAAGCTGTACCTAATGCCTTTGTGGCAGAATCAAGTGGTACAAAGAGATCAAGCTTCAAGCGCAAGAGAAACTGGAAAAATGACGAAAAGGGTAAGGAGACCGGAGCAGGACCCTCCAAGAAAAGAAACAAGCCTAATTCCAAGAAAGGAAAACGGTTCTTCAAGAAGAAAGACAAGAGCAAGATGAAGTGTTACAATTGCCAAGTTCCAGGGCATCTTGCTCGTGAGTGCACTGAGCCGAAAAATGTAGCATTTCAAAACGCATCTCTTAGTGTTATATATGTTTCTAGCACTGTTTTACTAACTGAATCTTATCCTGTGTGGATTGTAGACTCAGGGGCCACCGACCATGTGAGCCGCGATAGAGAAGCGTTCATAGAGTTTCGTCGAGTTCCACCTGGATCTAAGCATGTATATGTGGGAAATAATGCAAAGCTTGAATTCAAAGGGATAGGCACTTGCAGAATGGACATGCGTGGTGGCCGATCTTTGATGTTGCATGACGTCCTATATGTTTCAGAGATTCGACGAAACTTAGTATCTGTGTCTGTTCTTCTAGATTTAGATTTCAATTTGAAGTTTAGTCGCAGTGGTCTTAGAATTACTCAAGACAATGTTTTTTTTATGATTTTGGACATCGTTATGATGTTTTTATTGTGTTAGATTGTAATCCTTCTACGTATAACTATTATGTTGACCGTTGTGTTATGGCATGTTATTCTAGTAACAATGATGTTGATATTATTACATGGCATGCAAGATTAGGTCACATAGGGCAGGATCGAATGAGTAGATTGGCTACGGAAGGACATTTGGGTTCTTTCTCTAAAATTGAAATGCCAACTTGTGAAAATTGTCTTGCCGGAAAGATTACACGTAAACCATTTGGAAAGGCTAAGAGAGCCGATTTTCCATTGCAATTAATTCATTCTGACATCCGTGGTCCAATGAATGTGAGCGCTAGGTCTGGTGCTTTATATTTCATTACGTTTATTGATGATTTCACGCACTTAAGTTATGTCTATTTGATTTCTCATAAATCTGAAGCACTTGAATGCTTTAAGAAATATATGAATGAAGTTGAGAATCAATTAGACAAAAAGGATTAAGACCTTAAGAACCGATAGAGGGCGTGAATATCTTTCAAAAGAATTTGAAGGATTATGCAATGAAAAGGGAATCACCAGACAGTTAACTATTCCATACACACCTCAACAAAATGGTGTAGCAGAAAGGAGGAATAGAACATTGCTGGACATGATAAGGTCCATGATGGCGCAGGCAAATTTACCTATCTCCTTTTGGGGAGATGCGTTATTGACTGCAACTCACATATTGAACAAAGTGCCTTCTAAATCAGTTTCTTCCACTCCTTATGAGCTATGGACTGGTCATAAACCAAACTTAATGGATTTACGACCTTGGGGTTGTGCTGCATATGTAAAAGATTCTTTTAGCATGTTTGGTAAATTAGGTCCAAAAGGCAAGAAATGTATCTTTATAAGATATTCAGAACACTCCAAAGGGTATGTGTTCGTTGGTGAATTAGAGGATGGAAATGTTACTGAGATTGAATCGCGAGATGTCACATTTTTTGAAAATAATTTTCCAAAGAAGGGCGAGGTAAAGAATGGAGAGCCTCTTTATGAAATGTTGAACTCAGATAGTCAGCAAGTGTCTTCTGACACAGTTGATAATCAAATTGATCAAGATCTTATTCTTGCTCCGAGTGGGAGTGGGAGTGGGAACTCCCAATCCCAAAATCCTTCTGACGAACCTGAATTTCAACTACGAAAGAGTGCCAGGAAAAATATACCCAAATGTACTTATGAAATTGAAGATTATATTTTCCTGGTATCTCCCACATAAATGGATGAGCCAAAGTCTGTAACTGAGGCTTTGTCGAGCCCTGGAAAAGATGAGTGGATTAAAGCAATGAAAGAAGAATTAGAGTCCATGAAAACCAACAAAGTCTGGGATATAATTGATCTTCCGCCTGGGCGTAGAGCCATTGGGAACAAATGGGTTCTCAAAGTTAAACACAAAGCGGATGGGTCAATAGAAAGATACAAGGCACGATTGGTGGCAAAAGGCTTTACTCAAGAAGCTGGAATAGATTATGAGGAAACATTTTCACCTGTTATGAAGTTTACCTCAATTCGCTTACTTTTGGCTATTGTTGCACGTTTGGATTTGGAATTACATCAAATGGACGTGAAGACAGCTTTTCTCAATGGAGAACTAAACGAAGAAATCTACATGGAACAACCTGTAGGCTTCATCGTTAAAGGCCAAGAAAAGAAGGTCTGTAAATTGAAAAGATCTATTTATGGCCTGAAGCAATCTTCAAGGAAATGGTATTTGAGATTTCACAAGGAGGTGATCTCATATGATTTCACCATGATAGATGAAGACCATTGCATTTATGTAAAAAAGTCCAATGGGATGTTTGTAATTCTTTCTCTTTATGTGGACGATATTTTATTGGCCGGAAATAGTTTGGAGTATTTGAAAACTGTCAAGTCATGGCTTTCAAAGTCTTTTGACATGAAAGATATAGGCGAGGCAGACTATATCCTTGGAGTTAAGATCCAAAGAGACCGTTCCAAAAAGTTATTGAGTTTATCTCAAGAAACTTATATAAAGAAAATTTTGGAGCGTTTTCGCATGAATAATTGCAAATCCATGGATACTCCTATAGCGAGAGGTGAAACTTTAAGCCTTGAAATGTGTCCCAAGACTGAGAATGAAAAGGAAGACATGTCTCAAGTTCCATATTCAAGTGCTGTCGGGAGCTTGATGTACGCTATGATGTGTACTCGCCCAGACATTTGTTATGCCGTAGGTCTGGTTAGCAGGTATCAATCCAATCCTGGAAGAGATCATTGGAAAGCTGTGAAGAGAATTTTCAGATACCTGAAAGGAACTGCAGATTATTCACTATGTTATAGTGGAAATGATTTATACTTGAGAGGATATACAGATGCTGATTGGGCTGGTGATCGGAATGATAGAAAATCAACGTCCGGTTATGCTTTCTTACTTAATGGTGGTGCTATATCATGGAAAAGTAAGAAACAAACCTGTACGGCCCTTTCAACGATGGAAGCTGAGTTCGTGGCTTGTGCATTTGCAGTACAAGAAGCTGTTTGGTTGAAGAGATTCTTTGAGCATTTGGATATTACAAAGAACTCTCAGGGTCCCATGACTCTATATTGTGATGTCAAGCAGGCTATTTAGGCATATACAAAAGACCTAAGTATACAGCAGAGACCAAACACATTGAATCAAGTATAACTTTGTAAGAGACATGGTAGCAAGTGGAGAGATAAATTTTACAGATACATTCCTAACGCAAAGCATGATAGCTGATCCTTTTACAAGGCGATATCTAGAGACCTGTTTGAGAAACATGTTATGGCTCTAGGTTTGCGAAGAGATATGAACATATTTATTTATTGTAATATGACTTTAGTATTATATTATGCTCATCAATATTTAACTCTTGAATTTGTGCTTATATCTCGTATGCATGTGATTAATATTTTATTGATAAGTGTGTCGAACAAGTCGCCGAGATTTGGCTCTCTCAAACGAGCAATCGCGCTCTTACGTTAAGAATCGTGAAGAGATGAGACCTTATAGAAACCTTGGATAATGCGGGGGGTTTATTTAACTTGTAGAGGTCGTTCTTTGATAGCTTACGAAATTTCACTATTCGAATGACTTGTTTTGTAAGCCAGATACGAGTTCTCTCAAAAGGCAGATGGTTTGAGGATTATTGAAGGAGAAACTCGGGTTAGACACTTGAAGGTGTCTAGACCAAGATATGTACGGTGTTGAATGATTAAAAGAATAAGACACACGCGCCAATATAAGGTGAGAAGCACCGTAACATGTATTTCATACCACGTGTGCTATCGACATGGGATAATGGAAGAATGATCCCTGCTTTCTTCATTGTGTGAGATCCAAAGAAGTTAAATCAACTTTTATAAGAATACCCTTTGACACTTTTACTGTCTCTTGAAGTGCCAATCTGTGTTGCGGTACTTTAGCATGTCACTAATAGCCATGAGTGATTCGGCAATGGCAGTGCATGTCTAGGAAAGCAGTTGATTTTGGAATGGAAAGATTCGAGTTGAAAGGGAAGACGACTAAAATTAGTAACTTTAACCTGTATTCATAGGTCGACCATTACACTTACCATGCAGGAATTGGGTGTAATTATGGATACAAAGTTAAACATGAACTCGAGTTCACCTCTTTCGAGGATGAGGGATTAAATAACTAGCTACTGGAGTAGCATGTGATGTCTGGGGTATTGTGAGTAACAAGATCCTCCTGTTAGTAGTAAATCCCTTCCGCATGTGATCGGATTTCTACATAGAGCTGTTAAACATCCTTAAAGGGATTAAGAATATTATGGCTCTTAATGCTCGCAGGTCGTACGAACTATTTGCCGGTATGAATTATGTGTGTTGCTTTCACGGTAGTTACTAGTTTGGATCTAGTCCACCTGTACGAAGTGGGAGATGTTGGATATAAGGTTTGGGTCGTGGGTCGCCCATGTGGACTGACCCAACCCGTTTTAAAAAGAAATAAAAAAGGGGATAAAACCTAAGGAGGTTATACGTAGGTTCCAACTCCTAAAAACTACCGCACGTTTTCTTTTTGAGAAACGTGAGAACGTGGGGTAGTAGTTAACATCGGAAGTTCTCCCCATCTCCTCTTTTTTTTATATACTTCTCTTCAATAGAGAGATTGAGGTGCGCAGAAAATTGCAAAAGGAAGAACACAGTAACTTAGGGATTTAGTTCGTGAACAAGAATTTCGTTTCCGGGAGAGACAAAATCAGAATTGGGGCAATTTTCTTTTGGTGGTGAGTTCAACGGTTTCCGCTGCATCAACAAGGTACACAATTCGTTGTTCTCTCCCCTCGGTTTAATCTAACAGTAGGTTTTAAGAGTTTTTATTATAATTTAATTAAGAAAGGAACAAGACCTTGGGCTAGTTTCATTTTAAACTAAAATCGGCTAAAAATTCGGACCAAGTCAGTGGCCCAATTACACTGATCCGGTCCCGATAAGGCTGGCCAAGGAGGCAAGCAAAACGGCGTAGTTTCAGGGCGAAACTACGTCGTTTTTAGCTAAAGAATCAGAGATTAAATCTCATCCATCCATAGCCCTTTGATCCAACGGCCCTAATTTAATCTTATACTATTTAAAGCCTAAAAGGCCGAAAAATGCCCATTTATTTCCTATTTTCTTTTCTTCTTCCTCTCTCCTCACCCTCTCATCACTCTCTCATCTCTCTGTCTCTCCGCCACTCCCCACGATGGCTCCGCCGGCCGGAAATCGCCGCCGCTGGCGTATGTCGTCCAAAGACCACAAAATTCTCACCATCTCTTCCTCTCACTCCCCTCATTCCAAATCCACAACCCAAATCCCCCAAATCTCCACCAATAATCAACAAATGCAAACCATAATCGCGTCGTCACCACTGTCGCCGCCCGTCGTCCAAACTACACCAAAATTGCACCACCTCCTCCTCTTCTCTCCCTCTCTCCATATCTCCAACTCAAAACCTCAAAAAACTTCACCACCGCCGGCCATCACCTTCAGTGCCGTGCAACCCCTCTACCACTTCCAAGCCTCAATTTTTGCCATGTATGCGACCTATTGACGACCTTTTCCAGATAACATGGGGTTGAAATTGTCGCTCGGTTTTTCGAAATTGTTAATTTCAACATCTGTCACCCGGAAAAGTTCATTCCGAGGTCGCTCGTCATAATTCATCATTGCTCGCCGTGCCCAACGTTTCCTCATTGTTCGAGTTACATCGAACCCCCTCGTGTGGTAAAACCTCGAATCCCTCTTACCCATGTCTCTGATTTTGTGTTTTTCTTTTGTGTTTGATTTGTCGTTTTTTTAGTTTTAATTCTGTTCGTGATCGTTTACTTTGCGTTTAATCTAGCTTTTGATTTTGTCGCCGTTCAGAATAATTAATTTCACTAGTTTATTTCATTGTTAACATGTATTTTGCTTAGCTTTGAATTTAGTTTTAGGATTCAAGTTCGTAACTTTTTAGCTTTTAGTTGTCGTTATTTTTAATTCGAGTTTATTCCAGCATGCTATTTGATTAAGTTTCAGCTTTTCGGCGGAATTACTTCATTTAGCTGTTAGTTCGTTTAAGCTATTCTCTTGGTTAGTTAGTTTGAATTATTGATGAAACCTCGTAATTCTGGTTTTCGATTTTCTGCTCGTTTGTGTTTAAAATGTGATTATCTATTTGGTGTCTGGTTTCAAAATCAGCAGGTGTGGTACATATTTGGTTTAAAGCCGAAGGGTAGATATGTAACTCATGAGAGTAGGGTACTTGTATTGCTACTTTTTACCGTTTAAAGGCTGTTGGGAGTATACAGTTCCTAATACTATTCACAGTTGGTAAAAATTATCCTTTGGATAGATTTTTGAACCAAAAATCTGTCCTTTGAATAGTAAGAGCAGATTTTTGGTGAGAAATATTTCCTATGGATAGATTTTTAATCATGAATGCATTGCCTCTTCTTTTATAAAAGGCTGAGCATCTTTACACATAAAGGAAAGACTCTGAAAATCAGTTTTAAACACCCTCTATCTTACATTGAGAGATGATCTCTTACACTCTAAAAAGTCACATCTCTACATACCTCTACACATCTTTACACACTTTGCACAACTCTAAAACAATTTCTTTAGCTGAAATATCAAAATAAGTAAGCTGAAATTTGAGAGCTTTGGTTTCTTTATCCTTTGAAAGTCGCTGAATTTCTGGGTCAATTTTCTGGATCGTTTCGGATTTCTTGTTGCTGGTTTGTTGTTGTTTGGAGCTGCTGGTTCGATAGTCTGTTTTGTTCATTTCTCTGTTGCTTCTTGGCACTTTCTGCGCACTAGGTAACCATTCTAAAATTCTGTAATGCAGTTTAAACTCTAAGAATGAAAGATATGAATGCTTCGAGTTGATTCCATATTTCTTTAAGCATGTTATGAGTGAGCTGGATACATTTTTATTGAAAACTGCATAGGGGTAATGTTATATATGATTTTTTTTTTGTGTGTGACATGAATCTATGTGAGTTAAAGAGTGACTAAAATTAAAAGAAGAATGCTGCAGGTGCTAAGAATCCACGAAAAAGGGCAAGCCAAGCATGATTGTATGAAACAAAAAAATTATAATTGCAGTGTCACTTTCTATTCTTGTTTGCTGCCTTTTGTCTCAACAAGGCTACTGGGGTTTCTTTTGTTGAAATATTAAAGCGCGCATATTGATAGGGTCCATCTCCTCTTTCTAATGCACAAATTAGTGGTGTCTAGGTTCAACTTTATGAATTTCCCTCATGATGTCTCTTTTGTTGGTCATTTCTTTTACAAATCCTGTGTGTTTTATTTTATCTTGCTGAAATTTTACATTGAGAATGAGATCTTTAGGTAAAAATAAAAGGAAAACAAGGCATTGAATTCATCTAGACTTCAAGTTCTTTACTAGTATAATGTTTCATGCTCAAACTCTCCACTCTCACGTGTTCAAGTGCAAAATCGTGCATGACCTTTCTGTGTTTATCATTTATACCAGTGTTTCCTTGGCCAAGATTCATCTACCTACCTGTTTCAACATGTGTTAGTATCTCTAATAAAAAAAATGAAATCAATCCATGGGTAATTTCAAGAAAAGTTCGCATTCAGGCCTAGATTAGAAAAAATGGTTGGGGAGAATGAATGGCTGTAAATCATTGCTAGTCCTAATGATTTTAATTTACTAGTCATGTGATGGTTTAGAAGAATATATTTTAATTTACTAGTAATGCGATGGTTTAGAAGAATATTCTTATGATTTTCGTTAGACATTTTATCCCCGAATCTTTCAACAATCATAATTAAATTAATTTAAGCGTTAGGCAATTAATAGGCGCGTTTTAATTTTACGGAATTACTTGCGTAACGTGATGTTTAACATTTAATAAATTAATTCAACAATCCCATGCCATATCCTTTAGTTTTAGTCAATTTTTGATTTAGTTAATCCTTTGCTAAAAATCGCGAATTCGCTTGCATAGCGCGGTAGTGACATTTAATAAATTTTCAAAAGGTTAATTTTTCCTCAAAGCATAATTGTAACGTGCTAATAATCGTTTGTTATGACTGCGGAATCGCTTGCATAGCTTTGTTATGACTAAATAATAAAATTCGTCGATCATGCATTCGCTTGCGTAGTGTGGTTTTGAATCTTATTATTCAAAAATATTATTTAATTTTTCTAATAATCAAGAGATAAAGTGGATAGGTAAAACATGAAAATCGTATAAATCACAATTTGTCCAAAATTAGTTCAAGCCAAGTTTTAGGTCAATAAAGTGACCGTGCTAGAACCACGAGACTCGGGGAATGCCTTATACCTTCTCGCAAGTCAACAAAATTCCTTACTCGAACTTTGTTTTTGCGGACCGATAAAAATAGAGTCAAACCTTCCTTTGACTAGGGATTCAAATAAAAGGTATCTTGGAACACCGAAAACCAATTCCAAGTGGCGACTCTGTAAATATAATAATCTCAACTCAAATTTATCATTTCAATTGGAAAAACTCTTTAACCTACAAACTCATAACAACACATATCTTTTTGGGGTAGAAAAGGGGTGTGACTGCTCTAGCGACTCTGCTGGGATAACCAGAATTCGAGCTTGTACATGTTGACTTTTCATTTGGCTTTATTAATTTTGTATATATTGTGATTTATTTGTGCGATGTGCTACCTGTTCGATTTTTACCGTTTTGATATTGTTAAACTGTACATATAAATTATTTTCTCACGCACCCCCTCTAAGTCTTCTTGAAATTAAAATTGGGCATTTGCTTGACATAGCCCGCTTTCTTTGAGATAGCCGAGGTGCTTGTCACCCGGTGAAGGATTTTAGTCACACATATTTTAGGTGGGGAGCACCACCAGTTAAGCCGAAAAGCAATGCTACCGGTACACTGACCCTCATCGGTTCGAGTTGTCCGCTCGAGTAAGCTAGTCTAAATACCTTCTCCACCAGGATTTAAACCTAGAAGAACAAACCTCATGCCGGATATCCGTAGTAGGTTCGCCTTATGTGCATCACGTGCATTTGACTTAGCGAACTCGACACTGGGGCCGGGTCCGTATAAGACAGGTATCCTCTTTGAGACCATCATGTTCACTTATGTGCTACTTGATACATCATTTGGAAGGCTTACTTACATTGTCGACCGGCTTTAAAAATTAGTGTAATTATTAAAAAAAAGAAAAAAAAGGAATCATTCTCCTAGTTTAATGCAAATAAACCTTTTCTCCAAAACACAAAATAAAAAGGATTTTGTAGTGCTCTGGTGTGAGGTGTAAAGATTAATTTTGATAAAATCTAAAAGGGAAAGTACCCAGTTTTACCGAACTATGCGGGTTTGATTCTCACCTGATGTGAGATACGTAGGCAACCTCCATCGAGTTCAGCCAACACATTTCAAAAAAAAGGGGGAGCATGAAATTCTACATGTGCATAAAATTTTCGACAAAAAAAAATGCTATTTTGGTCGCCTTTTTACTGTTTTGCCCGCGTATTCCGGTTGTTTCGCCAAAACAGCCTTAAAATCTTCCTGGAAAGTGCTGAAATGCCGTTTGTTAAAAAAAAAGCTACTTTATCCATCTTTATTCACCTTTTACCATTTTGCCCTTATGTCTGGCCATTTTTTTATTTTGTCAAGACAACTTTAAACCTTTCCGGAAGTATCGAACGACTGTTTTCGCAAAAGTAGCCCTTTTATCTAGTTTTGTCTGGTTATATTTGCTGAGACAGCCTTTGAACCCCTCTCAGGAGTGTCGAAGGGCCGTTTTTCGTAAAATAATTTTTATTTATTTATTTATTTTGTCTATTTTTATCATTTTGTTCCTATGGCCATTTTTGTAATAATATCCATTCTTCCTGCTTTTATCATCTCAACTTTTGAGTCCGATAATTTCAAAAAAAAATATATATTATAATAATGATAACCGAGTCCTAAATTGGCAACAAAAAAAATAGAAAAAAGAAAAGAAAAAAGAATGATATGAATATGAATATAGTTTAGGTAAGTCCTAACCCTTTTATCTAATTCTTAGGTGCACCATGAGCTCTCCACAAAGAAGCAGTCAGAAAAGGGTAAGGGACGAGACACCTCCTATGTTCTTGATCAGAGATAAGACCCCGAGTAGTCTCCGTAATTAGTGGGCCAGTTTTGCTACATGGGAACGAAATCGAGTATTTAAGCACCTCAAGTTTCTCACAAATATCATGGGAATTAAGCCTAACAGAGATTTAATCGAGGCTCTAGTGGGTTTTTGGGACCCCGCGAACAATGTCTTCAAGTTCAAAGATTGTGAAATGTCGCCCACATTGGAAGAATTAGATGGGTTCACCAGATTGGGGAGAGACCTTCGTGGGAAAAAGCCTGCTGCTCCGAGAAAAGTTGATGTGAACAACTTTTTAAAGAAGTTATGCCTTCGTCGAATTCCAATTGTTTGCTGAAACGAAGGTTGGGTTCCGTTGGAATATCTCTATGACAGGTTTGGGGACGAGAAAGGGTTTGAAAATTTCTCGGGCATAGAATTCGTCAACCAGTTGAGTTACGACGCTTGGAGGGAGTTGAGAATCTTTGTGTTCATGATATCATTTCTAGGGATCATGGTCTTTCCAGAGCGTTGTGGGTGCATCAGAATTCGATTGGTTGCGGTAGTCTCGTATATGCAAAGTAGCAAGGATCATACCATTCTTCCCACGATTTTGGGAGAAAATTTTCGAGCTTTGACCCGCTGCCAAGAGGGTGAAGATTACTTCGAGGGATGCAACATTCTACTGCATATGTGGTTCATAGAGCACCTTTATCATCATCCAATAGTAATAAATTTCAATGAAAACTGGCTGAATTACATCGGATGTCACCCAGACAGGGCCGCAAGTTGTAATCTTCCAGAGGGGTGAGGGCCTGGCGGAAAGTACTTAGTTCATTGATTGCTGATAGAATCACTTGGAACTATTATTGGTTCCTTTCTGCTAGGGTCATGCATATGTCGACGTATCGCCCGTTCTTCATACTCATGGGTTTCAGAGGTTTCCAACCCTACGCGTCATGCGCCAGCTAGGGAGAGAGCAAAAGAGGCCCCCGATTGAGGAAATGCGTCCTTTCGTGTGGGAATTCAAGGGAGAGGAACCTCCAAGGGAGTCATATGCACAAAAGGTTTGGTTTGGTGGTCGATTTTCTGATTTGGACGAGATGGTAGCTGATCGTGAACGTGGGGAGGTAAGCCTCGCATACCTTGAGTGGTTTCACAACCAGGCTATCCCCGAGCAAAGGCCAGAAAGATCCATACGGCATGCAGTTGATTGGGAGGAGGAGATCGAGGCCAGAGTTAGAGAAACCAGAAGGGAAGTCGCACAAGAGTTCCAATATCATAGTGACATTTTACAAGAAGATAAGGGCATTCTGGAGACAGCCATGGACATACAACAGGTTGATTTTGAGCGGAAAAAGGCTCAGTGGGTACGAGAGAAGCAAGAACTCAATGCCCAAATTCGAAAGAACAACATAGTCACAATCGCTCAGCAACAAGAAGAGAGAGAAGCCCAGTTCAGGGTAGTCTGTGATCATGAGCGTAGAGGCTTTGCTCCATTAATCCAAGGTCTGAGGGATCAGATAGGGGGAGTCGAGTCAAGCAAGCAGAGCCATATCGCGGAGTTTCAAATAGAAAGACACCACTACCAAAAGGTGATCAATTAGTTAGAAGCGGAGTCGCTAGATGTTCGGCGCCAGAAAGGTATGGCCTTGGACCACGAGCGTGATGCGCTGGATCTAGCTGAGACCTGTGGTTAGCAAAATCAAGAGTTGCATGTGGCTCAGGAATACATTAAGGGAAAGATCCTCGAGGTAGCCACATATACCTCAAGAGCATGCAGGAGTTGTCAGGGAATGATGCCTGAGCAGTTTGCAGAAGTATCATTGAACGTTGCTCGTCATATATCTGCAGACTTGGAGAGGATATGCCGTAATATTGGGGGTCAGCCGCAGGAATAAACGCCTTGATTACAGTGATGCTGGTGGATTCTACTATAGAGATCAAAGTCTTCTTTTAGTTATCAGTCCTTTTTCATTCTTCTTTTGTTGTTTTTGAGTCTGTAAGAGTCTTTTGGTGTTTTGAGTCTTGTTGTTTTGCCTTTTATCCTAAGAAGTATGTTTGAGTCAAGTATGGTCTTGTTTATCTTTAGGTAATTCCTATTTTTTGAGTCTTATATCAAAATTATTATAGATATTGAAAATCAATGAAAAAGATTTTGTTTAGAAAAGTTCGAAAATGAACCAAAAAGATGTTTGTTTTGTAAAAAAAAATAAAAAAAATGGTCATCTACCTGAACTATGTAATGATTTGATTCATGCGGCGACATGATACGTAGGCAACCCACAAAAGATTCGATCAAATATTTTTCAATTGACGCTAAAGTAAGGGATCAAAATAAGGCGAGTGAAAGGAGAAAACGAAAAAAAAAAGAAAAGAGGAAATAATGGTGTCAATAAGTAACAAGATGATAAGCCCGAATGAAACATGAGGCCTTCCAAAAGTACATTAGAGATGGTGATATTTTAGGAGTATAGCATATCTACGTGTGATTCTTATCTGTAAAATGCTTAACCCTAACATATTTGTTGCCTCTTACCCATTAAGCTTAAGGTGGTTGTTTTGTGGTGAAATTGGCAACACATCATTACTTCACAAGATCTAAGGGAGCGGTGGAATGTATAACAGTGATGAAATCGAGTTGGTCGGTGACAATCCGCAGGGTCAGTCAATTGAGCAAGAGTCGCAGGAAATAAGAAAATTGAGACAGCAACTGTCAGATGTATATCAAGCTTGGGTTTCCGGTCGACCTCCACCCAGGGTCCTTCAGAGGGAACTTCCACCATACCCCAGGATACTCAAACACCGCTCCATGTAACGAGCGATCACATTTTACCACCAAGGTATGTGCCAAATTACAGCCTCCATGCTGCCCCCGGTACCTCTAACATGCGACCTCCAGTCGCACCAGTCAAGAACACCCCTTTCATCGTGTCTGGCGCACCGGTATATACAATCCCGCCACAACCTCCTGTGATGAGGCCAAACAATGAGCCACCATCTCATACTTACGATGGCCAATACTATTCTCCAAATATGGCTTTCGGGGTCTCGGCTCCTTACAATCAGACTCCTCAGTACGATTCACCAGTGGAAAATGAAAAGTTTGCCACGACGATTGAGCCAGATGAGATGGCTAGGAAAATGAAAAGTCTTGAACAGAATAAAAAGAATATACAGGGACTAGGTGGTCACAAAAGTGTTTCATTCAGTGATCTATGCATGTTCCCCCAAATCCATTTGCCACGAGGGTTCAAGACCCCAAAATTTGAGAAATATGATGGACATGGCGACCCTATCACCCACTTGAAAAGGTACTGCAACCAGCTGAGGGGTGCAGGAGGAAAGGAAGAGCTGCTGATGGCTTACTTTGGGGAAAGCCTTGTGGGGGTAGCTTCCGAATGGTTTATTGACCAAGATATCTCTCACTGGCATGTTTGGGATGACATGGCCTAGGCCTTCGTCAAACAATTTCAGTACAACATTGATATTGCGCAAGATCGTAATTCCTTGTCAATATGAAGAAAAAGTCGACAGAAAGTTTCAGGGAGTGTGCCATCAAGTGGAGGGAGCAAGCGGCTAGAGTTAAGCCACCCATGGATAACCACGAGTTGATAACTGTTTTTCTGGAGGCTCAAGAGCCTGATTACTTTCAGAACATGATGTCCACGATGGGTAGACCTTTTGCAGAAGCAATCAAAATAGGGGAGATGGTCGAAAATGGCCTCAAGACTAGCAGAATTATAAGTCAAGCTGCTCTCAAGGCCACCACCCAAGCTATCCAAAATGGGTCGGGAGGTTTGGCAAATAGAAAAAAGATGGATGAAGGGTCCATGATGGTTTCGGGACCTAGAGAAGTTCAAAGAGGGGCATCGCACCCTTATGTTCAAGTTCAACAGGGGCAATCCAGCTACCCTCAACATTACTATCCCCCACCAATTCCTCAATACTCTATGGGCCCACCACAATATACAGTGTTCAATGCTCAATCATATGCTCGGCCTCCCAATCAGCAGGTACGAGCACCAGCTCCAAGGGCCCCCGACCTCAGCAGCAAAATTTTCGGGCACCCTACAATGCTCGTCCCAGGCAAGATTATGGTTGAGAGCAGAGGCCAGCAGAAAAATTCACTCCATTTGCCGAATCATACTCTAGTCTATTCCAAAAACTGAAGCAAATGGGCGTGATTGGACCCATCTCCCCCCACCATATGCATCCTGATTCACATGGATTTCAAGAAAATCCTAGATGTGAATATCATTCAGGTGCCCCGGGGCATAGCACTGATGACTGTTGGACTCTGAAAAGAGCCATAGAGAGACTCATTTATGAAAAATTGATTGTAGTGACGAATGGCGAGGACCCTCCTAATGTGACAAACAACCCGTTACCAGCACACAATGATGTTCATTTCGTGGGAATGATTGGCCGAGATCAAGAATACAAGCCGGTCGGTGGAGCAGAAATGATAGTGGGTGAAATCTAAGAAGGAACAGGTCTGGAAGTAAGTCCCAGCCGAGATGTGCCATTGATTGTGAAAGGCGCCCAGAGCTCAAATAAGGCAACTTTATTTGTTCGAAAAATCTCGAGGTTGGAAGTTCACTCCAGTGTTCCAAGCCCAAGGTTATATGTACTTGGAGGCCACCCCAATAAAAAGCAGAATCAGGGTGGTACAAATGGTATAACAGAGCCAATCATAATCAAACCCGCCGTGCAGCCCCCTATGAAAAACACAAAAACCACTCCTTGGAACTACAACAAAACTGTGATGACCTACAAAGGCAAGGAAATCATAGAGGAAGCGGGGGAAACTGGAGGTTTGACTCGATCATGGAGATGTTACTCTCCAGAAGAGTTGAGGAAGGCCAAGCAAATTAGAGAAGGCCATTTGCCAATAAAGAAACCAGTCACTGAAGAAGATGCGGAAGAGTTTTTGAAAAAGATGAAAGTTCAGGAGTACTCAATCATTGACCAGCTAAGAAAGACTCCCGCTCAAATCTCTCTACTATCTCTGCTCCTACATTCCAAAAAGCATGCCCGTGTACTAATCAAGGTCCTGAACGAGGCACATATCTCAGAGGAGACCACAGTGAATCAGTTAGAGAAGATGGCCAACAGATTTTTTGAGGTGAACAGAATCTCCTTTACTGATGATGAACTTCCCGAGGAGGGAGCCGGGCACAATAGGGCTTTGAACTTGATGGTCAAATGTGAGGGGCATTATGTAAAATGAGTCGTGGTTGATAGAGGCTCAAGTGTAGATGTATGTCCTCTCTCTACCTTGCAAAGCATGAAGATCAATACAGACAGAATCCGACCCAGCAATGTTCGCATCCGGGCTTTTGATGGCTCAGCAAGAGATACCATTGGGGAGATCAACCTTACCATGACGATTGGGCCGGTTGACTTTGAGATTGTCTTCCAAGTAGTGGACATGGCCACTTCTTATAAATTTCTTCTTGGAAGGCCATGGATCCATACGGCCCGAGCTGTGCCATCCTTGCATCAGATGCTCAAATTCAAACATGACAGGCAAGAAAGTATTGTTCACGGGGAAGACGAGTCTTCCATTTATAAAGACCCGTTAATCCCCTGTATTGAGGCCAAGGAAGGGTCTGAGTCCATTCTCTATTAGACTTTTGAAGTAGTTGTTGTGGACCATGTCGAGGAAGGAAATCCCATTCTGCCTCCTCGTCTCTTCGCCACATCTGTAATGGTGGCTGCAGTTATGATGAGACAAGGTTATGAGCCAGGAAAAGGCTTGGGGGCGTCATTGCAAGGAATTTCGGAGCCTATTTCTCCGTTCGGTAACCAGGGTACTTTTGGATTAGGCTTCCGACCAACACAAGCAGATGAAAACAAAGCCAAACACCGCAAAAAGCATGGATGGGTCTTGCAACAGCCTATCCCTCACATTTTCTACACTTTTGTCAAGCCACGACTCCGAGAAGGTCAAAATTCCTCGGCGCATGCAAACATTGATGAAATTTTCCATGGCCTCAGCCAGATGTTTTCTGAAGTGAATATGATCCAGGCTGGTGAAGGCACTAGTCGTGCCAATATGCAACTAATTGACCCAGACACCATGCTCACCAACTGGGAAGCAACTCCTCTCCCCACAAGGAAGGAGTCTTGGCAGTTTGCTTTTGCAGCTTCTTTTTTGTATTTTGGTTACTTTCAGGGTGTTAATCCAAACATCTCAGTATGATTGTTATGTTTTGATGTTAACCCTTCTATCCTTTCGAATTCAATGAAATGCAGTTCAGTTTCTTATTAAGTTTCGTATCTTTTCTTTTTCCTAATTCCTGTCATTTTATTTCCATTTCAGTTTTGTTAATGCCGGCTTTAATAATATGACATGCATGCGAAATTCACGCCCAGATCTTAAAAAGCTGTCTAATATCGAAATAATGCATCAAGAGGTTGAATATGATGAAGATGAGGTTGTTGAGGAAATAAAAAGAGAGTTGGAACAATTTGAAAACAAGCCTAAGCCTAACCTCAATGAAACTGAGCCGATTAATATCAGAAGTCATGAAGAAGTCAGAGAAACAAAAATAAGCATTCACACTGAACAAAAAACCATAGATGCCTTGATTCAACTTTTATTTGAATACAGAGATGTGTTTGCTTGGTCTTACGATGATATGCCAGGTTTAAGTGCTGATCTAGTGGTTCATAAGCTTCCTACGTATCCTTGTTTTCCACTAGTCCAACAAAAGCAACAAAAATTTAAAACAGACATGAGTGACAAAATCAAAGAGGAAATAATGAAGCAACTGAGCGCCAATTAGAGCCGTTCGATACACCACCTGGGTGGCAAATGTTGTGCCTGTGCCAAAGAAGGATGGAAAAACCAAAGTCTGTGTTGACTATAGGGACCTGAACAAAGCAAGTCCAAAGGATAATTTTCCTTTGCCAAACATCCACATTCTTGTAGATAATTACGCAAAGCATGAGATACAATCATTCGTGGATTTCTACGCTGGGTACCACCAAATTCTAATGGATGAGGATGATGCAGAAAAGACCGCTTTCACCACTCCATGGGGTACTTATTGTTACAGGGTCATGCCATTCGGCTTAAAGAATGCAGGGCCAACTTACATGAGGGCCATGACCACCATTTTTCACGACATGATGCACAAAGAGATTGAAGTATATATTGATGATGTCATCATAAAATCAAAGACACAAGTTGATCACGTGTGCGATTTGAAAAAGTTCTTCGACGGCTTTGAAGGTATGACCTTAAGCTTAATCCAGCCAAGTGTGCATTTGGGGTTCCATCTGGGAAACTCCTCGGCTTTATAGTCAGCCGGAGAGGCATCGAATTGGATCCATCCAAGATAAAGTCCATTCGAGATCTGCCACCCCCGAAGAACAAAAAGGAAGTCATGAGTTTGCTCGGGAGGTTGAACTACATTAGTAGGTTCATTGCTCAGCTCACAACCACGTGCGAACCCATCTTAACGTTGCTAAAAAACGGATGCCTCTCTAGGTGGACAGACGATTGCCAAAAAGCTTTTGATAGAATCAAAGATTATCTATCAAAACCCCCTGTACTGGTCCCACCTGAACCCGGTAGGCCTTTGTTTTTATATCTATCGGTGATAGATAATTCCTTTGGATGCGTTCTGGGGCAACATGATGCAACAGCAAAAAGGAACAGGCAATCTATTATTTGAGCAAGAAGTTCACCAATTATGAGGTTAAGTACACCCTTTTAGAAAGGACATGTTGTGCCTTGACTTGGGTCGCTCAGAAGCTGAGACATTATCTTTTGGCCTACACTACTTACCTCATATCCAGAATGGATCCTTTAAAGTACATCTTCCAAAAGCCAATGCCCACTGGCAGGCTCGCAAAATGGCAAATC
>NW_017678241.1:22222-23222 GCF_001879085.1 Nicotiana attenuata
CTCATAGTTCCGGGTAGAAGTACTCTTCGCTCAGGGTGTTTTACGTAGCTTAACTCAGGTAGAACCATTTTTCCTAGGGGGATCCAGCTCATAGTTCCGGGTAGAAGTACTCTTCGCTCAGGGTGTTTTACGTAGCTTATCTCAAGTAGAACCGTTTTGCCTGGGGGGATCCAGCTCATAGTTCCAGGTAGAAGTACTCTTCGCTCAGGGTGTTTTACGTAGCTTAACTCAGGTAGAACCGTTTCGCCTAGGGGGATCCAGCTCATAGTTCCGGGTAGAATTACACTTTGCTCATGGTGTTTCATGTAGCTTAACTCAGGTACAACCGTTTCGCCTAGGGGGATCCAGCTCATAGTTCCAGATAGAAGTACTTTTCAGTCAGGGTGTTTTATGTAGCTTAACTCAGGTAGAATCCTTTCGCCTAGGGGGATCCAGCTCATATTTTGGGTAGAAGTACTCTTCGCTCAAGGTGTTTTACGCAGCTTAACTCAGGTAGAATCTTTTCGCCTAGGGGGATCCAGCTCATATTTTCGGGTCGAAGTACTCTTCGCCAGGGTGTTTTACGTAGCTTAACTCAGGCAGAACTATTTCGCCTTGGAGGATCAAGCTCTTATTTCCGGGTAGAAGTACTCTTCGCTCAGGGTATTTTACGTAGCTCAACTCAGGTATAACCGTTTCGCCTAGGAGGATCCAGCTTATAGTTCCGGGTAGAAGTACTCTTCGCTCAGGGTGTTTTACGCAGCTTAACTCAGGTCGAATCCTTTCGCCTAGGGGGATCCAGCTCATATTTCGGGTAGAAGTACTCTTCACTCAAGGTATTTTACGTAGCTTAACTCAGGTAGAACCATTTCGCCTAGGAGGATCCAGCTCATAGTTCCGGGTAGAAATACTCTTCGCTCAGGTTGTTTTACGCAGCTTAACTTAGGTAGAACTGTTTCGCCTAGGGGGATCCAGCTCATGGTTCCGGGTAGAAGTACTCTTCGCTCAGGTTGTTTTACGT
>NW_017678242.1:0-252 GCF_001879085.1 Nicotiana attenuata
TGAGTTGAGCCTTTTTAGACATAGGGCCTCCATTCCCTAGTCTCCTTTTGCCAACATTAGGGCTCCAATCCCTGAGTTGTGCCTTTTTAGACATAGAGCCTCCGTTCCCTAGTCGCTCTTTGCCAACATTAGGGCTCATATCCCTGAGTTGTTCCTTTTTAGACATAGGGCCTCCATTCCCTAGTCGCCTTTTGCCAACATTAGGGCTCCAATCCATGAGTTGTGCCTTTTTAGACATAGGGCCTCCATTCC
>NW_017678242.1:5268-8382 GCF_001879085.1 Nicotiana attenuata
ATTAGAGGGCTCCAATCCCTGAGTTGAGTTTTTAGACATAGGGCCTCCATTCCCTAGTCGCCTTTTACCAACATTAGGGCTCTAATCCCTGAGTTGTGCCTTTTTAGACATAGGGCCTCCATTCCCTAGTCGCCTTTTGCACACATTAGAGCTCCAATCCTTGAGTTTTCCCTTTTAGACATAGGGCCTCCATTCCCTAGTCGCATTTTGCCAACATTAGGGCTCCAATCCCTGAGTTGAACCTTTTAGACATATGGCCTCCATTCCCTAGTCGCCTTTTGCCAACATTAGGGCTCCAATCCCTGAGTTGTGCCTTTTTAGACGTATGGCCTCCATTCCTTAGTTGTCTTTTGCCAACATTAGGGCTCCAATCCCTGAGTTGTGCCTTTTTAGACATAGGGCCTCCATTCCCTAGTCGCCTTTTGCCAACATTAGGGCTCCAATCCCTGAGTTGTGCCTTTTTAGACATAGGGCCTCCATTCCCTAGTCGCCTTTTGCCAACATTAGGGCTCCAATCCCTGAGTTGTGCCTTTTTAGACATAGGGCCTCCATTCCCTAGTCGCCTTTTGCCAACATTAGGGCTCCAATCCCTGAGTTGTGCCTTTTTAGACATAGGGCCTCCATTCCCTAGTCGCCTTTTGCCAACATTAGGGCTCCAATCCCTGAGTTGTGCCTTTTTAGACATAGGGCCTCCATTCCCTAGTCGCCTTTTGCCAACATTAGGGCTCCAATCCCTGAGTTGTGCCTTTTTAGACATAGGGCCTCCATTCCCTAGTCGCCTTTTGCCAACATTAGGGCTCCAATCCCTGAGTTGTGCCTTTTTAGACATAGGGCCTCCATTCCCTAGTCGCCTTTTGCCAACATTAGGGCTCCAATCCCTGAGTTGTGCCTTTTTAGACATAGGGCCTCCATTCCCTAGTCGCCTTTTGCCAACATTAGGGCTCCAATCCCTGAGTTGTGCCTTTTTAGACATAGGGCCTCCATTCCCTAGTCGCCTTTTGCCAACATTAGGGCTCCAATCCCTGAGTTGTGCCTTTTTAGACATAGGGCCTCCATTCCCTAGTCGCCTTTTGCCAACATTAGGGCTCCAATCCCTGAGTTGTGCCTTTTTAGACATAGGGCCTCCATTCCCTAGTCGCCTTTTGCCAACATTAGGGCTCCAATCCCTGAGTTGTGCCTTTTTAGACATAGGGCCTCCATTCCCTAGTCGCCTTTTGCCAACATTAGGGCTCCAATCCCTGAGTTGTGCCTTTTTAGACATAGGGCCTCCATTCCCTAGTCGCCTTTTGCCAACATTAGGGCTCCAATCCCTGAGTTGTGCCTTTTTAGACATAGGGCCTCCATTCCCTAGTCGCCTTTTGCCAACATTAGGGCTCCAATCCCTGAGTTGTGCCTTTTTAGACATAGGGCCTCCATTCCCTAGTCGCCTTTTGCCAACATTAGGGCTCCAATCCCTGAGTTGTGCCTTTTTAGACATAGGGCCTCCATTCCCTAGTCGCCTTTTGCCAACATTAGGGCTCCAATCCCTGAGTTGTGCCTTTTTAGACATAGGGCCTCCATTCCCTAGTCGCCTTTTGCCAACATTAGGGCTCCAATCCCTGAGTTGTGCCTTTTTAGACATAGGGCCTCCATTCCCTAGTCGCCTTTTGCCAACATTAGGGCTCCAATCCCTGAGTTGTGCCTTTTTAGACATAGGGCCTCCATTCCCTAGTCGCCTTTTGCCAACATTAGGGCTCCAATCCCTGAGTTGTGCCTTTTTAGACATAGGGCCTCCATTCCCTAGTCGCCTTTTGCCAACATTAGGGCTCCAATCCCTGAGTTGTGCCTTTTTAGACATAGGGCCTCCATTCCCTAGTCGCCTTTTGCCAACATTAGGGCTCCAATCCCTGAGTTGTGCCTTTTTAGACATAGGGCCTCCATTCCCTAGTCGCCTTTTGCCAACATTAGGGCTCCAATCCCTGAGTTGTGCCTTTTTAGACATAGGGCCTCCATTCCCTAGTCGCCTTTTGCCAACATTAGGGCTCCAATCCCTGAGTTGTGCCTTTTTAGACATAGGGCCTCCATTCCCTAGTCGCCTTTTGCCAACATTAGGGCTCCAATCCCTGAGTTGTGCCTTTTTAGACATAGGGCCTCCATTCCCTAGTCGCCTTTTGCCAACATTAGGGCTCCAATCCCTGAGTTGTGCCTTTTTAGACATAGGGCCTCCATTCCCTAGTCGCCTTTTGCCAACATTAGGGCTCCAATCCCTGAGTTGTGCCTTTTTAGACATAGGGCCTCCATTCCCTAGTCGCCTTTTGCCAACATTAGGGCTCCAATCCCTGAGTTGTGCCTTTTTAGACATAGGGCCTCCATTCCCTAGTCGCCTTTTGCCAACATTAGGGCTCCAATCCCTGAGTTGTGCCTTTTTAGACATAGGGCCTCCATTCCCTAGTCGCCTTTTGCCAACATTAGGGCTCCAATCCCTGAGTTGTGCCTTTTTAGACATAGGGCCTCCATTCCCTAGTCGCCTTTTGCCAACATTAGGGCTCCAATCCCTGAGTTGTGCCTTTTTAGACATAGGGCCTCGATTCCCTAGTCTCCTTTTGCCAACATTAGGGCTCCAATCCCTGAGTTGTGCCTTTTTAGACATAGGGCCTCCATTCCCTAGTCTCCTTTTGCCAGCATTAGGGCTCCAATCCCTGTGTTGTGCCTTTTTAGACATAGGTCCTCGATTCCCTAGTCGACTTTTGCCAACATTAGGGCTCCAATCCCTGAGTTGTGCCTTTTTATACATAGGGCTCCATTCCCTAGTCTCCTTTTGCCAACATTAGGGCTCCAATCCCTGAGTTGTGCCTTTTTAGACATAGGGCCTCCATTCCTTAGTCGCTTTTTCCTAACATTAGGGCTCCAATCCCTGAGTTATGCCTTTTTAGACATAGGGCCTCCATTCCCTAGTCGCCCTTTGCCATTATTAGGGCTCCAATCCCTGAATTGAGCCTTTTTAGACATAGGGCCTCCATTCCTTAGTCGCTTTTTCCTAACATTAGAGCTCCAATCCCTGAGTTGTGCCTTTTTAGACATAGGGCCTCCATTCCCTAGTCAACTTTTACCAACATTAGGGCTCTAATCAGATCG
>NW_017678242.1:12242-13130 GCF_001879085.1 Nicotiana attenuata
CAACATTAGGGCTCCAATACCTGAGTTGTGCTTTTTTAGATATAGGGCCTCCATTCCCTAGTCGCCTTTTGCCAACATTAGGGCTGCAATCCCTGAGTTGTACCTTTTCATACGTAGGGCCTCTATTCCCTAGTCGCCTTTTGCCAGTATTAGGGCTCCAATCCCTGAGTTGTGCCTATTCAGACGTAGGGCCTCCATTCCCTACTCGCCTTTTGCCAACATTGGGGCTCCAATCCCTGAGTTGAGTCTTTTTAGACATAGGGCCTCCATTCCCTAGTCTTCTTTTGCCAACATTAGGGCTCCAAACCCTGAGTTGTGCCTTTTTAGACATAGGGCCTCCATTCCTCAGTCGCCTTTTGCCAACTTTAGGGCTCTAATATCTGAGTTGTGCCTTTTTAGACATAGGGCCTCCATTCCCTAGTCAACTTTTGCAGACATTAGGGCTCCAATCCCTGAGTTGTGCCTTTTTAGACATAGGGCCTCCATTCCCTGAGTTGTGCCTTTTCAGACGTAGGGCCTCCATTTCCTAGTCAACTTTTGCCAACATTAGGGCACCAATCCCTGATTTGTGTCTTTTTAGACATAGGGCCTCCATTCCCTAGTCGTCTTTTGCCAACATTAGGGCTCCAATACCTGAGTTGTGCCTTTTTAGACATAGGGCTCCATTCCCTAGTCTCCTTTTGCCAACATTAGGGCTCCAATCCCTGAGTTGTGCCTTTTTAGACATAGGGCCTCCATTCCTTAGTCATCTTTTGCCAATATTAGGTCTCCAATCCCTGAGTTGTGCCTTTTCAGACGTATGGCCTCCATTCCCTAGTCGCCTTTTGCCAACATTAGGGCTCCAATCCCTGAGTTGAGCCTTTTTAGACATAGGGCCTCCATTCCCTA
>NW_017678242.1:17588-18127 GCF_001879085.1 Nicotiana attenuata
GAACCTTTTAGACATAAGGCCTCCATTCCCTAGTCTCTTTTTGCCAACATTAGGGCTCCAATCCCTGAGTTGTGTCATTTTAGACATAGGGCTTCCATTCCCTAGTCGCCTTTTGCCAACATAAGGGCTCCAATACCTGAGTTGTGCTTTTTCAGATACAGGGCCTCCATTCCCTATTCGCCTTTTGCCAAGATTAGAGCTGCAATCATTGAGTTGTGCCTTTTCAGACATAGGGCCTCTATTCCCTAGTCGCCTTTTGCCAATATTAGGGCTCTAATCCCTGAGTTGTGCCTATTCAGACGTAGGGCCTCAATTCCCTACTCGCCTTTTGCCAACATTGGGGCTCCAATCCCTGAGTTGAGTCTTTTTAGACATAGGGCCTCCATTCCCTAGTCTTCTTTTGCCAACATTAGGGCTCCAAACCCTGAGTTGTGCCTTTTTAGACATAGGGCCTCCATTCCTCAGTCGCCTTTTGCCAACTTTAGGGCTCTAATATCTGAGTTGTGCCTTTTTAGACATAGGGCCTCCATTCCCTAGTC
>NW_017678242.1:22993-23199 GCF_001879085.1 Nicotiana attenuata
GCTCCAATCCCTGAGTTGAACCTTTTAGACATAAGGCCTCCATTCCCTAGTCTCTTTTTGCCAACATTAGGGCTCCAATCCCTGAGTTGTGTCATTTTAGACATAGGGCTTCCATTCCCTAGTCGCCTTTTGCCAACATAAGGGCTCCAATACCTGAGTTGTGCTTTTTCAGATACAGGGCCTCCATTCCCTATTCGCCTTTTGCC
>NW_017678243.1:0-4908 GCF_001879085.1 Nicotiana attenuata
CATGATTATGGAGATTTTGAAGAGACTGTGTGTGAATTTTTTGATTAGAGGATTGGTTGTACATAATTTGGATGTTGTGAATATACATTAATTATTTTTTTAATTCACTTTTGTGTCATACAAATATGTTTGTGTCTTTTATCATGAATTTTAAGTACATTTTTTGTTTGAAAAAAACTTAAGCATGACTTCTGCTTTTTAAGCTGAAGTTTTTTGGAAATATGGTAAACAACTTCAGGACATTCGGCCGAAGTTTCTTAAAAAGGCTTTAAGACAAAAACTATTAAATCCAACACAAAAACTTCTGCTTATCAGGTGCTGAAGTTTTTGGAAATATACTAAAAAACTTCAGGACATTCGGCCGAAGTTTCTTAAAAAAGCTTTAAGACAAAACTACTCAATCCAACACAAAAACTTCTGCTTATCAGGTGCTGAAGTTTTTGGAAAATATACTAAAAAACTTCAAGACTTTCGGCCGAAGTTTTTGAAAAAGCTTTAGTACAAAAACTATGGAATCCATACACAAACTTCAACTTTTCAGGTGCCGAAGTTTTTAGAAATATACTAAAAAACTTCAGCACATTTGGGCCGAAGTTTTTTGGAAAAGCTTTAGGACAAAAACTATTGAATCCATCACACAAACTTCAGCTTCTCAGGTGCAGAAGTTTTTAGAAATATACTAAAAAACTTCAGCACATTTGGGCCGAAGTTTTTTGGAAAAGCTTTAGGACAAAAACTATTGAATCCATCACACAAACTTCAGCTTCTCAGGTGCCGAAGTTTTTAGAAATATACTAAAAAACTTCAGCTCATTGGGCCGAAGTTTTTTGAAAAAGCTTTAGGACAAAAACTTTTGAATCCAATACAAAAATCTCAGCTTTTCAGGTGCCGAAGTTTTCAGAAATACACTATAAAACTTCAGCACATTGGGCCGAAGTTTTTTGCATTTTCTAGCTATTTTTTGTGATTTATCACGTATATCAACTACTTTTTGTGGCCTTATTTTTTACTATTTTTTTATTTCATTTACCAACTACTAGCATTTACCACTTACTTCTTTTGCCAACTACTTATGTTCTTTCATTCAATTTCTCTGAACAAAAAACTGGTAACAATCTCTTCAACATTTATAGATATTAAATTGATTAGCTGCATTCTTTGGGTATATTAACAATCTCTTCACTTGAAACTTTCATAGTCATCCATAGACTTCTATCAGATTTCTTTAAATTTGTATTCAAAGAAAAACAAAGAAATGTTGGCTAAGACATGCTTATTGGATGTAGCAGGGAGTTCGTGGGAAGCAAAGATAGTGAAGGAGAAGTCGAAATGCTTCATATGTGAAGGGGAGTGGCCAGATCAAATATTCGAGCACCAAGACAATTTGCTCTTTTTACTAGTTGATAAATCTAACTTTTAGGAAAAAGAGCAAATTTCCTGGTGCTCGAGTTTTTGATGTGGCCAGTCTCCGTCACATATGAAGTATTTTGGACTTCTCCTTCACTATCTTTGCTTCCCACGAATTCCCAGATGCACACCAGTAAGCATGTCTTTGGCCAACATTTTCTTGTTTTTTTCTTATGAAAGTAGACGGTAGTTGCTAAAAAAATTATAGTACTAAACTTCGTCAACCTGTGTCTGACAGACAACTCTTTGGTGGAAGACATAGTGAAGTTTCATGGAATGTGGTGAAGAAAACCAAGAAGAGCAACTATGACATTACTATGGAGAATTGTCACGACCCGGATTTTCCACCGTCGGGAGTCGTGATGGCGCCTACTAATAGGAGCTAGGCAAGCCAATTAATCATTAACTTTTTAGGCAAACCTCGATAATATTAAGGCAATGGGACATTTAATATAAAAGCGGAAGTTCTACAATATAAATAAGCGGAAAACAAGTGCGGAAATTCAATTACAACCTCTACCCAAGACTGGAGTCACTAACTCACGAAAATCTAAGAAAATACTAAATACAAGGTCTGAAAGAAATAGAGTCTGTTTATCTCGGGTACAATGAGATGACAGCCAAATGTAAAGATAGAAGGGAGACGCCGGGCCTGCGGACGCATGCAAGCTTCCTCGGATCTCTCTGGACTGAAGGTCGGCTCCCGTGCTAATACTGCTGCTGCTGCTTGATACCTGGACCTGTGCAAAAATGCACAGAGTGTAGCATCAACACAACCGACCCCATGTGCTGGTAAGTGCCTGGCCTAACCCCGGCGAAGTAGTGAAGAGGCTAGACCGGACTACCAAACAAACCTGTGCAGTTCAATATATATATATATATATGCAATATAAAGGTATACAGAAATTAACCAGTCAAAGGGGGAGGGGGAGCATGCTGTAGGGGCTGTAACAGTTCAAGTATAAAACCACTAATTGAAGAATGAAACAGTACAACTACAATAGCAACGATAGTAGGAAATCAACAGTTGCACGGCACCATCCTTCGTGCTTTTACTCTCATTATCACCCAAACAATCATATAAAGTGCATGGCATCACCCTTCGTGCTTTACCTCACAAAATGATAGCACGGAATGACCCTTCGTGCGAAAACACTCATATCATGGCACAGAATGTTCCTTCGTGCATTAGTAATCAAATCAGGGCACGGAATGTTCCTTCGTGCATAAATAATCAAAGCAGGGCACAGAATGTTCCTTCGTGCATAAATAATCAAAACAGGGCACGGAATGTTCCTTCGTGCATTAGTATTCAAATCACAATCGTGCACGGCATCACCCTTCGTGCTTTAACACTCGTCCTCACCCAAACAACAATCACAAACAATGGGGCGAGGGATTAGACAAACTGTAATAGAAGTCCCGGCAAGGGAAATACAAGTAAATAATTAAATCCCGGCAAGGGAACAACAATAACAACTTTCACATTCCGGCAAGGGAGGTAATCAATATACGAATACGGCCCGGCAATGGAATAATCACATTTCTTTCTTTTTCTTTCTTTTCTTACTCAATAATTACTTTATCATTCGAGCCAATGCTCCAAAGAGTTCACAAATCATAATTCTTTCCCATACTGTTCACATTATATAGAGTTCATCAATTACACGAGGAAGAGTCACAACAAAATAGGAATAAACACAATATTCGGACTCACGGTCATACTAGACACCAGTGTATAGACACTCGTCACCATGCCCATACACCATACTCAATCAATTAGCAATTAGCAAACAAGATTCAACTCCTATTCCCTCAAGCTAGGGTTAAACCAAACACTTACCTTAATTTCCACAACTAAATCAATCCACAACGACTGCTTTCCCTTTCGAATTCGGCTCCAACTCAATCTATGAAATAACGACTTTGCAACATTAATATAAGCTAAACAAATCAAACCCAATGCCTAAATATAGTTTCCTAAGCTTTCTTCCCAAAATCCCAAAATCGACCCCGAGCCCGCTTGGTCAAAACCCGAGGTTCGAACCAATTTCACATCACCCATTCCCCTACGAGCCCGGATATACAATTTATTTTCAAATTCGACCCCAAAACGAGGTCTAAATCGAAGAAAATCGAAAAGCCCTAACTCTACCCAATTTCCCCAATTTTAACCCTAGATTACATGTTTTAGGCCTAGGATTTCAATGGATGATGATAGAAAATGAAGAAAACGAGTTAGATAATACTTACCCAAGAAGATTTGGTAAAGAATCACTCTACAAGTTGCCTAGGGGTTGTGGAGAAGAAGAGCTCGTGTGAAATTTGGAATAAAACCCGTCACTGTTTCTGTTTTGGCATATAAAAATCGCTGGGCAAAAATGCCCTTCGCGTTCGCGGTAAGGGAGCCGCGTTCGCGAAGGGTAGATGGGTCAAGGCATCGCGAACGCGATATGCTAGCCGCGATCGCGTAGAAGAATGGGCTGGGGGTCCAAGACTTTGCTATACGCGAACGCGTGAAGGACCACGTGAACGCGATTAGGGAAATGGCAAAGCTACGCGTTCGCGAACTGTGGAATGCGAACGCGAAGAAGGAATTACTAGGGCCCTGAATTTGGCTTACGCATTCGCGAGGTACAAGACGCGAACGCGAAGGAGGAAGAGACAGAGCTACGCGAACGCGAGGGGAAGAGTGCGAACGCGAAGAAGGAAATCCCTGTGCACAAACACCAGATTTTCTGCAACTTTTTACTAAGTTCAAAACACCCCGAACCACATCCGAATCACTCCCGAGCCCTCGGGGCTCCTAACCAAACACACAAACTAACTAAACAACCTCATACGAACTCAACCGTGCGATCAAATCGACCAAAATAACAATCAAAAACTCAATAGAACTTAAAACCTACAAAAATCATCTACTTTTTACATACAAACCTACACTAAAACTTTCTATTTTTAGTATTAGTTTACGTACCGAAACACGTACAAATGTATCGTCTACTTTCAAACCTAACTTTACACGAGAAAACGGTCTACTTAAAACCACTAACTACGTAAACGACCGTTACGGGACCCGGGACCGAACCGGAAACTAAAAAAACGTCGGTACGGTACCCGGACCTAACCCGTACCGTACCGTTAACTTACTAAACTTTACCTTTAAACTTTTTACCTTAAAACTTTTACCTAATTTAAACTTTAAAACGTTTTCTAAAAAACTTAAAACTAAAAACCTTTTACAAAACCGTAAAAACGTTAAAACTTAAAACCTTTCGTTTACCGTTCCGGTCCCGGTTCCCTCCCGGTTAACCCCGTCGGGTTTACGTTACCCGGTCGGTACCCGGGGTCTAACCGTAGGTCCCGTAACCGGGTCCTTACGTTACGTTAACCTTTTAACGTTTTCCCGTTAAACCCGGGTACCCCTTAACCCGGGTAACCCGGTAACCGTTACCCCGGAAACCGTTTCCCGGGTAAACCCGGGGGGGTTTCCCCAATTAA
>NW_017678243.1:7355-20074 GCF_001879085.1 Nicotiana attenuata
TGGTCAACCCAAACGACATGACCAGGAACTCATAATGCCCGTACCGAGTGCGGAATGCTGTCTTAGGGACATCGGATGCCCTAATCCTCAACTGGTGGTAGCCAGATCTCAAGTCTATCTTCGAAAATACCCTTGCACCCTGAAGCTGGTCGAACAAATCGTCAATCCTCGGCAGTCGATACTTGTTCTTTATCGTCACTTTGTTCAAATGCCGGTAGTCAATGCACATCCTCATCGAACCATCCTTTTCTTCACAAATAACACCGGCGCACCCCAAGGCGAAACGCTGGGTCTAATGAAACCCTTCTCAAGCAAATCCTGCAACTGATCCTTTAACTCTTCCAACTCTGGCGGGGCCATGCGATACGGCAGAATGGAAATGGGCTGAGTGCCCGGAGCCAGATCAATACAAAAATCAATATCCCTGTCGGGCGGCATACCCGGCAGGTCTGAAGGGAAAACCTCGGGGAACTCCCGAACAATAGGAACAGAATCAAAAGAAGGGACCTCTGCACTGGAATCGTGAACATACACCAGATAAGCTAAACACCCCTTCTCGACCATGCGTCGAGCCTTCACATATGAGATAACACTGCGAGTGGCATGACCTGGGGTCCCTCGCCACTCCAAACGGGGTAAATCTGGTAAAGCCAAGGTCACGGTCTTGGCGTGATAATCCAAGATGGCATGATACGGTAAGAGCAATAAATCAACACGGGTCTCAAGACCCTCAAACACTACCACACAGGAACGATGAACTCGGTCGACCATTATAGAATCACCCACTGGTGTAGATACATATACAGGAACACCCAAGGCATCACTAGGCATAACCAAGTACGGTGCAAAATAGGATGACACATACGAATACGTAGACCCAGGGTCAAATAGCACTGAAGCATCCCTATCACAGACCAGAATAGTACCTGTAATAACTGCATCTGAAGACTCGGCCTCTGGCCTGGCTGGAAGAGCATAACACCGGGGCTGGGCCCCATCTCCCTGAATCATATCCCTAGGACGATCGACTGCTGGCTGGCCTCTACCTCTGGCGGTCCGAGCTCCACCTCTATGATCTCTACCTCCACCTCTATGACCTCTACCCCCGCCTCTAGCTGGCTGGGCGGCCTGTGGATCACCTGGTGCCTGAATCATGGGGCGAGGACCCTGCTGCTGGGAACTACCCGAAGCTCTAGGGCAAAATATGACAATGTGACTCGGGTCACCACAACCGTAACAAGCCCTCGGCTGCTGAGACTGCTGACCCTGTCGACCTGAATGTCCTCCCTGAAAACTCTAAAGTGGCGGTGCACTGATGGGAGCTGGTGGTGCACTGAAAGACTGCTGATCAGAATAATGCGGCAGAGAACCACTACCGCCTAAAGTACCACGAGAGACCTGGAGAGATGACTGAAAGGGCCTCGGAGGATGGCCTCTACCATAAGAATCTCTACCTCTAGACGAGGTACCACTGAACCTACCTGCATGACGGGGCCTCTTATCTGACCCATGAACACCTCCCCGTGCAAGAGCCATCTCAACTCTACGGGCCGCGTTGGCGGCCTCCTGAAACGAAATCTCACTCCCGGCTCCCATAGCCATATGGAGACGGATCGGCTGGATCAACCCATCAATAAACCTCCGCACCCGCTCTCTCTCGGTGGGGAGTATCACAATAGCATGGCGAGCTAGATCAATGAACCGGGTCTCATACTGCGTGACTGTCATAGAGCCCTACTGGAGGCGCTCGAACTGCCTGCGAAGAGCCTCTCGCTGAGTAACTGGGAGAAACTTCTCCAAAAATAACTCTGCAAACTGGTCCCAAGTCAATGATGGCGACCCTGCTGGTCTGGATAAACAATAGTCTCTCCACCAAGTCTTGGCGGATCCTGCTAGTCGAAAGGTGGCGAAGTCGACCCCATTGGTCTCCACAATACCCATAGTCTGAAGAACCTCATGGCAGCTATATAAGAAATCCTGGGGGTCCTCTGAAAAAGCAACGCTGAATATGGTGCTGAAGAGCTTGGTGAACCTATCCAGTCTCCACAAAGCATCTACAGACATAGCCGCTCCATCGCCGGTCTGAGTCACAATACTCGGCTGAACTGCCACAGCTGGCTGAACCACTAGAACCTGATCCTGGGGAGCTACCTGCTCCGGAGTACGTGTAGCAGGAGTCTGAACCCCTCCTCCAGCCTGAGAAGTGGCTGGTGCTACTGGAAGCAAACCCGCTCGAGAGACGCTCTCCATAAAACCTACCAACCTGACCAAAGCGTCCTGAAGAACTGGGGTGGCTATAAACCCCTCTGGGACCTGAGCTGGGCCCACCGGAGCTGCTGGGGCTGGAACCTCCTCATCATAATCAACATGAGGCTCCACCTCTGGGACTGCTGCTCGGGGCTGAGCTCTGCCCCTGCCTCGGCCTTTGGCACGGCCTCGGCCTCGGCCTCTGCCCCTTGTAGGAGCTGCTGCTGGGGGCTCGGGCTGCTGCGTGGTAGAAGAGGAAGCACGTGTTCTCTCCATCTGCGACAGAACAGAGTAGAAAGACAATCAGTATTTGAGAAACAGAATCGCACGATAGGAAAGAACAAAAGTGAAGTTTTTAAAACTCTACAGCCTTTGGGGGATAAATACAGACGTCTCCGTACCGATCCCTTAGACTCTACCGAGTTTGTCCGTGAGTTGTGAGACCTATGTAACCTAGTGTTCTGATACCAACTTGTCACGACCCGAATTTCCCACCGTCGGGAGTCGTGATGGCGCCTACTAATAGGAGCTAGGCAAGCCAATTAATCATTAACTTTTTAGGCAAACCTCGACAATATTAAGGCAATGAGACATTTAATATAAAAGCGGAAGTTCTAAAATATAAATAAGCGGAAAACAAGTGCAGAAATTCAATTACAACCTCTACCCAAGACTGGAGTCACTAACTCACGAACATCTAAGAAAATACTAAATACAAGGTCTGGAAGAAATAGAGTCTATTTATCTCGGGTACAATGAGATGACAGCCAAATATAAAGATAGAAAGGAGACGCCGGGCCTGCGGACGCCTGCAAGCTACCTCGGATCTCTCTGGACTGAAGGTCGGCTCCCGTGCTAATGCTGCTGCTGCTGCTCGATACCTGGACCTGTGCAAAAATGCACAGAGTGTAGCATCAGCACAACCGACCCCATGTACTGGTAAGTTCCTGGCCTAACCCCGGCGAAGTAGTGACGAGGCTAGACCAGACTACCAAACAAACCTGTGCAGTCCACTATATATATATATATATATATATATATATATATATATATATATATATATATATATATATATATATATATATATATATATGCAACATAAAGGTATACAGAAATTAACCAGTCAAGGGGGAGGGGGAGCATGTTGTAGGGGCTGTAACAGTTCAAGTATAAAACCACTAATTGAAGAATGAAACAGTACAACTACAATAGCAACGATAGTAGGAAATCAACAGTTGCACGGCACCATCCTTCGTGCTTTTATTCTCATTCTCACCCAAACAATCATATAAAGTGCACGGCATCACCCTTCGTGCTTTACCTCACAAAATGATGGCACGGAATGACCCTTAGTGCGAAAACACTCATATCATGGCACGGAATGTTCCTTCGTGCATTAGTAATCAAATAAGGGCACGGAATGTTCCTTCGTGCATAAATAATCAAAACAGGTCACGGAATGTTCCTTCGTGCATAAATAATCAAAACAGGGCACGGAATGTTCCTTCGTGCATTAGTATTCATATCACAATCGTGCACGGCATCACCCTTCGTGCTTTAACACTCGTCCTCACCCAAACAACAATCACAAACAATGGGGCGAGGGATTAGACAAACTGTAATAGAAGTCCCGGCAAGGGAAATACAAGTAAATAATTAAAACCCGGCAAGGGAACAACAATAACAACTTTCACATCCCGGCTAGGGAGGTAATCAATATACGAATACGGCCCGGCAAGAGAATAATCACATTTCTTTATTTTTCTTTCTTTTCTTACTCAATAATTACTTTATCATTCGAGCCAACGCTCCAAAGAGTTCACAAATCATAATTCTTTCCCATACTCTTCACATTATATAGAGTTCATCAATTACACGAGGAAGAGTCACAACAAAATAGGAATAAACACAATATTCGGACTCATGGTCATGCTAGACACCAGTGTATAGATACTCGTCACCATGCCTATACACCGTACTCAATCAATTAGCAATTAGCAAACAAGATTCAACTCCTATTCCCTCAAGCTAGGGTTAAACCAAACACTTACCTCAACTTCCAACACTAAATCAATCCACAACGACCGCTTTCCCTTTCGAATTCGGCTCCAACTCAATCAAATCTATGAAATAACGACTTTGCAACATTAATATAAGCTAAACAAATCAAACCCAATGCCTAAATATAGTTTCCTAAGCTTTCTTCCCAAAATCCCAAAATCGACCGCGGGCCCGCTTGGTCAAAACCCGAGGTTCAAACCAATTTCACATCACCCATTCCCCCACGAGCCCGAATATACAATTTGTTTTCAAATTCGACCCCAAAATGAGGTCTAAATCGAAGAAAATTGAAAAGCCCTAACTCTACCTAATTCCCCCAATTTTAACCCTAGATTGCATGTTTTAGGCCTAGGATTTCAATGGATGATGATAGAAAATGAAGAAAACGAGTTAGATAATACTTACCCAAGAAGATTTGGTGAAGAATCGCTCTACAAGTCGCCTAGGGGCTGTGGAGAAGAAGAGCTCGTGTGAAATTTGGAATAAAACCCGTCACTGTTTCTGTTTTGGCATATAAAAATCGCCGGGCAAAAATGCCCTTCGCGTTCGCGGGAAGGGGGCTGCGTTCGCGAAGGGTAGATAGGTCAAGGCATCACGAACGCGAGATGCTAGCCGCGATCGCGTAGAAGAATGGGCTGGGGGTCCAAGACTTTGTTATACGCGAACGCGTGAAGGACCACGCGAACGCGATTAGGGAAATGGCAATGCTACGCGTTCACGAACTGTGGAATGCGAACGCGAAGAAGGAATTATTGGGGCCCTGAATTTGGCTTACGCGTTCGCGAGGTTCAAGACGCGAACGCGAAGGAGGAAGACACAGAGCTACGCGAACGCGAGGGGAAGAGTGCGAACGTGAAGAAGGAAATCCCTTTGCACAAACACCAAATTTTCTGGAACTTTTTACTAAGTTCAAAACACCCCGAACCACTTCCGAATCACTCCCGAGCCCTCGGGGCTCCTAACCAAACACACACACTAACTAAACAACCTCATACGAACTCAACCGTGTGATCAAATCTCCAAAATAACATCAAAATCAATGAATTAAACCTCAAAATCATCACTTTTTCATCAAACCTCATAAACTTTCATTTTAGATATTTAGGTCCGAAACACGTCAAATGACGTCCGATTTCAACCAAATTTCACAGAAAGCGCTTAAACCACATATAAGACATGTACCGGGCGCCGGAACCAAAATACGGGCCCGATACCCACACGTTCTAATCAATTTCCTTTTCAAATTTCCATATTAATTTCTAAAAAACAATTTTACAGAAAATTCATTTCTCGGGCTCTCGACCTCGGAATTCGACTCCGGGCATATGCCCGAGTCTCATATTTTTCTATGGACCCTCCGGGACCGTCCAATCACGGGTTCGGGTCCGTTTACCCAAAATGTTGACGAAAGTCAACTTTATTCATGTTAATATCAAAATCCATCAATTTTTACACAGAATTTATATTTAAGCCGGCTACGCGCCCGGACTGCGCATGCAAATCGAGGCAAGCCTAAATGAGATTTTCAACGCCTCGGAGACACATGATGAGTGAGAAAGCAGGTGATGACCCTTTGGATCGTCACAAGAATATGAAGGCACTCTGTCAATTTTTTGAATAGAGAATAAGTTGTAAACAAAGAACTAATTTTTTCTTTTTTTCCAAGGATGTAAGTGAAAACAAAATTGTATTTTGTGAATATACATTATTTTGTGTGAATTATGTGACTTGGATTGATTCAAATATGTTTATGTCTTTTTTCATGAATTTCAAGTATATTTTTGTTGAAATTCAGCATTGTAAACTTCAGCTCACTTCAGCAGTATCTGCATAAGTTATTTGAATCTTCAGCTCCTCCTGCTGAAGTTTTTAAATAATAACTAAAAAACTTCAGCACCTAGGCCGAAGTTTTTTCATGAAATATGAAATTTTAATTTAGCCGGTGTAGGAGCAAAACTTTAGCTCCTCCTGCTGAAGTTTTTAAACAATAACTAAAAAACTTCAGCACCTAGGCCGAAGTTTTTTCATGAAATATGAAATTTTAATTTAGCCGGTGTAGGAGCAAAACTTCAGCTCCTCCTGCTGAAGTTTTTAAACAATAACTAAAAAACTTCAGCACCTAGGCCGAAGTTTTTGGTGTAATACGATTTTTTTAATTTAGCCAGTGTAGGAGGAAAACTTCAGCTCATCCTGCTGAAGTTTTCAAATAATAACTAAAAAAACATCAGCTCCTAGGCCGAAGTTTTTTCATGAAATATGAAATTTTAATTTAGCAAGTGTAGGAGGAAAACTTCAGCTCCTCCTGCTGAAGTTTTTAAATAATAACTAAAAAACTTCAGCACCTAGGCCGAAGTTTTTGGTGTAATACGATTTTTTAATTTAGCCAGTGTAGGAGGAAAACTTCAGCTCCTCCTGCTGAAGTTTTAAATAATAACTAAAAAACTTCAGTACATTGGGCCGAAGTTGTTTGAAAAAGCTTAAGACAAAAACTAATGAATCCAATAGAAAAACTTCAGCTTAGCATGTTCTGAAGTTTTTGGAAATGTACTACAAAACTTCAGCAAATTGGGCCGAAGTTTCTTGAAAAAGCTTTAAGACAAAAACTTTAGCATGTTTTGGTATTTTTTTAAGTTGATACTTATCTTTTTTGCATTTACTATCTACTTTTTGTCTTTTGTCAACTACTTCATCTTTCATTTAAGTTACATTTCTTTTTACTATAGAAAAACTGTGGGGCTGAAGTTACATTTCTTTTTGCATTTACAACATACTTGTTTTTACCACCTACTTATCTTGTTTCATTCAATTTCTCTGAACGTAAAACAGTAAAAACAGATGAAAAGTTACTTTTACATTTATAGATATTAAATTGATTAGGTAAACTCTTTGTCTATATTAACAATCTCTTTACTTGAAAATTTCATAGTCATTCATAGACTTATATCATATTTCTTTAAATTTATATTCATCCTTAGTCTTTCAGCTTTTGTTAAAGAAAAAATGTCTGGTGCAAGCGGAAGTCGGAAGCCTAATATGGATGAAATTATGATGAAGTGGCAGAGTTTGAAGTGTGAGTGGTACAACAACAAACCAATGGCTAATCTTATGCTTTTGTGGGATGAAATAAAGGCTGATTGGGATAGAATTAGACCAAAGCTCTGTGCCAATCAATCATTCCATAACAGGCTTAACATGGAACGTAGTTGTGGAGATAATTCAACCTCGTTCGACAAGTTTATGCAGCAGTTTGATAGTTTTCAGTTTCCCAGCTGGAACGACTATTCCAAGCTGCAAAACAACCTGAAGACTATTCTTTCTCTTATGGACAGAGTAATCGTCGAACAAAGTCATCTGCGTGATGAATTCAACAAGTTGAAGATTGATCTTCTTGGATTTAGTGGTCTTTTGCCCGACTACCCTATAGTTATCTCCGATAGTGATGATGATGAGATATTTAGAGAAATTGAGGAGTACAGTGATGATGATGATGATGATGATGATGATGATGATGATGATGATGACGACGATGATGGTGATGATTGTTAGTGTTTCTAATCCCTTTTTTATGTTCCAATGCTATGCTTTTTGTTTACTTCAGCCCATAGAGCTGAAGTTTTTTAGGTTAATTTTGTATAACTTCAGCCCAGAGAGCTGAAGTTTTGCTTGTAATATGTGTGTTATTCTGACCTCTTTTTATATCAATGTAATTGTCACCCTCTTTGTTGATATTTGCTTTATACTTCTTAGTTTCTTAGAGATGCTACAGCTTTTGTTTGTACATGCGTTTCTTTTTGTGTGCTATACGCATATGTGTGTGTGTGTGTGTGTTTGTTTAAGCATATGTATTTCACATACTGTAGCCTGAAGTTTTTTCTCGCAGAAGTCATTGCGTACTTTTTTAATGTGCAACCAAACCTGTAAGCCTGCGCAACAAAAATGAGTGATTTATACTTTAGCAGTATATAAAATTGTCCAAGACCTTATTTTTTTATTCCTATAAAAAAAATCACATTTCAATTATGTCATATAATAAAGAAAGTCTAAATTCAGACCAATGATTATTGAAGCTTGGAGTATTTTTCAGTGTGTTTCTTAGAATATGGATGAGGTGCTGGAGAAGACAACTAAGTTGTTCTGTTATGCCCAACTTGTTTACATCGACTGCATTTGGTAGACTTGATGGTACTGATGATTCAGTCGTAGGTATATGCCTCTTCTTTTGTCTTCTTCCTTGTAAAATCTCTACATCAGGAGGTTTTGTGATCTCAGATTGTACATTTTTTGGTATTTCCCATGATTTTTGATCTCCCACGGTATTCACATGTCCTTCATATGTTTTCAACCATGTTTCCCTTGAATAACAATTTGAGCAGTAATCAGATTTCTGCAAATATCTCTTATTAATAGCAGCAATTGCATGTGGACAGGGCAATTCATCAAGTTAGAATTCCAAGCAGTCACAAGTTCTCTTCTTTAAGTCCACAATGAATTCGATTCCTTCACTATTTATTCTAAACAACATTGAGTCAAGGTTGAACACCTAACAAAAAAGTATGAAATTTTTTAAATGTAAGCAGTAAATCAGTGCAACAGATATAAAAAGCTGAAGTTAATAAATATACTCACAAACATTTTGCAAGCCAAGTCCATCTTCTTAGTCATCTCTTCTTCTGCCCATATTGATACTCTGTGAAAAGTTCATTTGCCTTTTTTCTCCGTTCGTAAAACCACTCTCCCAACTTTTCTTGGATGAAATCTAACATTCTTAAAATAGGCATTTCTCTCCCTTTTAGTAAAACGAAATTCATTGATTCTACCATGTTTGTTGTTAGCATATCATAACGTCGCTGTGGGAACCACGATCGAGCCCATCTCTCGGGAGGCTCTTCCATTATGTAATTGTATGTTTTCTTGTCAATACTTTTGAGTTGGGACATTAACTGATTAAAATCTTCACGTTTGTATGATCTTGCAGCACTTTGAAAAAGATTTATTACTGTTGCTCCCAAAGGCACACGCAAGTATACGTGGTCGACAAGTAATATAATGATAAGTTGAGTGTCGAACCCACAGAGACTTGTGTAAACTACTCACTAAATCACTAAAATTGTTATTCAATCTAGCTAAAAGCAAAGTCCAATAATATGATTATACTATACTACGATTCTAAATAATAACTAAATTATTAAGTAACAAATTGATTGTTGTGTATTCAGTAGAGACAAGTATTCCAGGGTTGTGATCGATTCACCATTCGTATTGTGTTCTAATTAACTCTCCCCTTCATATAATTCAGTCATGGTTGCTAATTAATCGATAAATGCTCTCATAGCCTTCTCCCGAAGTACTACTCACCTATTCTCAATAGATTAACTCCTATATTCCTATGAAATCAATCTATTAAGAACGCATTAAGATTACGATATTTAATTAAGCACGGTGACTAGGTATATTCCTATCCTAANTATCGTTTTAATGTTTAATGTAAATGTTAAGTTTTGTTTACAAGTTTTTGTGACGTTTTTCTAATATTAATCTATTCAATATCAATTTTAATTTAGCCAGTGTAGGAGGAAAACTTCAGCTCCTGTTGCTGAAGTTTTTAAATAATGACTAAAAAACTACAGCACCTAGGCCGAATTTTTGGTGCAATATCAATTTTTAATTTAGCCAGTGTAGGAGGAAAACTTCAGCTCCTCCTGCTGAAGTTTTTAAATAATAACTAAAAAACTTCAGCACCTAGGCCGAAGGTTTTGGTGTAATATGATTTTTTAATTTAGTCAGTGTAGGAGGAAAACTTCAGCTCCTCCTTCTGAAGTTTTTAAGTAATAAGTAAAAAACTTCAGCACCTAGGCCGAAGTTTTTTGATGCAATATGAATTTTTAATTTAGCCAATGTAGGAGAAAAACTTCAACTCCGCCTGCTGAAGTTTTTAAGTAATAACTAAAAAACTTAAGCAACTATGCCGAAGTTTTTTGATGCAGTATGAAATTTTAATTTATGTTTTATTGCTTTTTACCCAGTGTACGAGAAAAACTTCAGCTTTTAGTTATTAACAAAAAACCTTCAGCAACTATTCCGAAGTTTGAAAACTATCCTATAATATTTTAATATAATTTCTTTTTCGATGTGTTATTTGCCAGCTCGTTAACTAAATAACTTCAGCTTAGAATGTTAGAATTCATCGTCAAATAGATTTAGAATTGCAAATTCAGCATATAATTCAATCAATCAATCAGAAAACATATAATTCAAAAACTATTTTTGAATTTTGGAGATGAATTTGAATACTTACAATGTATTTGAATTTGAATTTGAATTTGGAATTTGAATATGGAATTTGAATGCGAGCCGCGATCTCCGGAGAGACGGACTGATGGAGGAGATACGGAGGAGATCTGGAATTTGAATCTGGGAATACGGAGGAGAGACATACCTTTATATGTTTTGGAAGGGGTATAATGGTCATATTATTACGGATTTTTTGTTAGTTGGTTACGAAATCAATAGTTTTTAAAAACAGGGTATAGGTTAAAAGGTGGCATAAAAATAGGGTATGGCTGCAAATCCCCCCGAAATTTTGTTCTTATTTTCAACTTTTGTACCATTCACTTATTTATTTTAGTGTTTGTACAATCCGTATAGAATTAGAAAACATCCAATTAAGAATTTAAATTTTGTAATTTATTGACTTCAAAATATTAAATATCAATAATAATAAAACTAGGATTGAAATAGCTCTTAAAATAGTATCTGTATATATGTGATACAAGAGTAAATGTTATTCCCTTTTTTTTCTAAAAGTAATAACAATAATTATGAATTAATAAATACGCAGAGAATATATAAATAATGTATTGATATTATATATTATTTTCTAGAAGCATAATGTATGATTAGGTGAATGACGACAGATAAAACAAACGAACTACAAAGAGTATAACTGTATGATTCCCCAAAGTCGTTTGTTGAACAAGTTTTATTCCAAAAAGATCTAATCATGTACTATAAATTAAAATATTTTTTAATTTTTTAATATTTAAGACTTTCAATTACCTAAATCTTTTATTAACATTTTCTATTTGAATTATGTAGGATCTCTGTCCATCTATCTATCTATCTATCTATATTAAAAGCACGAAGGCTTTCATCTAATTTTATTTTATAATTTAGGGCACATTATAATATTTATGTAATTTTTAAGAATTTTATATTCAATGGCATGAATATACGCGCAACACGCGTACCTTATGACTAGTGATATAAAAGCCTTAGGTGAATTAAGTTCCTAAATATTAGGGATTTCATATAATTCAAATATGAAAAGATTTAATAACCAATACTTTAGTTGATTTGAAGTTCCAAAATATAAGAAGAATAATTAATTTACAACTATAATTTTATCTAACGTGAAACTATTTTTAAAGGATAAAAAAAGATTGAATAGGAATATATTGAGGAGGAGCACTTTTGAATTATATAAGTTCTTGACCTACATATTTTAGATTTTCGTATGACTTTTTTGACTTTAATTTTGCTCTAAAATATTATATATCAAGATATTATTTTGTTAAGGAATATAATTATATTCCTAAGATTGAAAAAAAAAAAAAGAAATATACGATAAATAAAGTAGTTTTTTAATGAACATCTTAATTGACTTCAAAGTCTTAATATTAGAATTCGTAAACATAGTTTGTAATAAGACAGAATTACATTTTATGTCAGTTGGCCCAATTTCAGAACAAAAATTAGCCCATGTTTTGGAACTTTACCCGGCATAGCCCATTTTGCAAATAATACATAGCCCATTTTCATTGGTTAACCTAGCCTCCTTTATCCTTCTTTTGTCTTTCTTCAACTTTTCACCAAAACCTATATCCAAATGCTTCTTCCTCTTTTAGCTGCAGCAATCATTCTCTTATTCAACCTAACAGGAAGGCCTTTTCCATTACTGTAATAAACATCTCCTCAAGGAGACTAAATCGCTATTTCTATTTGGAGTCCTCTTTTTTTTTTTTTTTTTTGTGCAATGTGATTTTTTTTTAAGACAAAATACGTTTATCCTCCATTAATAATTTTTTGTTTCTTCTCAAATTGCTGGAAAGAGGTTGAAGAGTTGCAGACATCCTCCATTTTTTTCCTTCAATTTTCAAAGTAAATAGGTCGACGATGAAGTCAGTGAAGTCATCGGAGAATGAAAAAGAGGTCTTGTGTTGTATTCAGACAATTTTGAAGTTCTTCAGATGATGTTCCAGTTTTATCTTCTTTTATAAAACAATTCCATCTCCATCTTTTCTCCTCTTTAATTTTCAGATCTAACTTCCTCTGAAAAACTCTCTTTTGATATTTTGATACTGAAATAGAGGTGTAATATTGAACATAAGATGTGTTCTGGTATAAATATTGTA
>NW_017678243.1:20433-23196 GCF_001879085.1 Nicotiana attenuata
GCAAGTATACGTGGTCGACAAGTAATATAATGATAAGTTGAGTGTCGAACCCACAGAGACTTGTGTAAACTACTCACTAAATCACTAAAATTGTTATTCAATCTAGCTAAAAGCAAAGTCCAATAATATGATTATACTATACTACGATTCTAAATAATAACTAAATTATTAAGTAACAAATTGATTGTTGTGTATTCAGTAGAGACAAGTATTCCAGGGTTGTGATCGATTCACCATTCGTATTGTGTTCTAATTAACTCTCCCCTTCATATAATTCAGTCATGGTTGCTAATTAATCGATAAATGCTCTCATAGCCTTCTCCCGAAGTACTACTCACCTATTCTCAATAGATTAACTCCTATATTCCTATGAAATCAATCTATTAAGAACGCATTAAGATTACGATATTTAATTAAGCACGGTGACTAGGTATATTCCTATCCTAACCACAAATCCGCTCCCCCTAAGGGTTAATATCACGATCTCTTCAATCCTTCTCTAATCTAAACACGGCTTTCCCAAGCATAGAATAGATAGTAAATAGAACCTCACTGCTGGCCAGACAATTAAGCAATTAAACACAGAATTGAAGAAACAACCATATATTGGTGAATTATAATCAAGGTCAAGCTAATATCAAACAACAATATTCATGGCTAAATCACAACCCCAGAACAATGGGTGTTTAGCCACTCATAATGTAATCAAACAATTGCATAAGTTTTAATTAATTGAAAATACTGGAAAAGATGAAGAATTCCGAGTTGTTCTTGCTCCTCAATGTTTCTAGCGTGTCTGTTTTTCTCCAAAGTGCGTCTCCCCCTTCAAAAATAGGTTTAGTCTTGCTTTTATACGTGTTGGGTAGGTCTAGGGCCGAAATAACCTTGTCCCGGGCGAAATAGGACACATTTCACGTCACCGGCGCCCAGCCCGGCGCTAGGCGCCCTCCACGGCGCCCCATTATTTGTGCACACTGTTTTCGGCGCCACCTGTGGCGCCAGGCGCTGCCTGTGGCGCCCAACTAGCCCTTTTTCCCGGTTTCGTTCGTTTTGGCTCAAATATTGCGCGTTTCGCCCCGTTCCGTTTGGAATTTAGAAAAACGTAAAACATGAAAGTTGTAGCCCTTTGAGTTAGCTTTCCAACCATATATTGTGGAGACCAAATGGAGTTCTGAGCAAAATGTTATATCTATTTTACCAGACAGTGCGCAATATGCCTACTCGATTCTTCGTCGCTCTAACTATCATCCGTTGACCCCCAAACACGATTCCGGCTTAATTCCCCGAGCTTTTACTCAGACTTCAAAGCTCCAAATCACTTGAATTCATTCCATAACATCTATATAGCTCGGAATCACTCCTACAAGGCATAAAACACACAGTTAGTGCAAGACACTAGCGATTAAAGCTCAAACTCAATCAAAGTGCAGTAAATTTGAGTGTAATAATCGACTAAAATACGTAATTATTGCCTATCATCCACACCCCACACTTATAAGTTGCTCGTCCTCGAGCAATGGGACTATCTAATAAACCCCCCCAACTACGTACAAGTATCAATTATAGAGGAGTACTTTAACTTTTACCCACACACTATACCCTAGACTATGATCGATACCGGCACACAAGCATGAACACACAAAAATTCACATTCTTCCCGTCTAAGCATGCCCAAGTATAATATTTTACTTCAATCAATTCCAACAACCTATTTGTCACCACCCAACCTCAAGAGCCGACTTGCAACCACTAAGCACCCACAACTCATGCACTTACCTAACAAGAAAGTTTACAACATCACCAATCATTCATGAGATCATGTGCTCTTACCAACAAACAAAAGACTGAATATAGATAGTCCACACATTCAAACATACTTTTGAATATAGATTAAGGACATCTCACAATTTGAACAAAATTCGCTCACTCTCACAAAGAGTTCATATGCATCCCGTGGTCGTACCATAAGCTTGCCCGTAGTGTATATCTCTACTAATTTAAGCTAGCCAAATCTAGGATCAATTAGGACTTTTAGGTTGTAATGTAGGCTAAGGGACGGGTATGATACAATTAGAAATAGTGGCTCCCTCCTAAGCACTTTAATACACTACATTCACAATTCAAGCACATATTCTTCTCAACCAAATCACTTGCCATATACAACATAGCCCTCTTTTTAATTAAGCACTTCTCTACTTTTCACTAGCGCAAATCAATAAGAATTGGAGGTGTTTTATGTTTCTACATACTTTCACTATCATTTTTTTTCTTTAAATTTTTCTTTCTCTTTTTTTTCTTTTTCACACACTCCATACGATAAAGTTCATCGGCTAGTGACCTTTGATTTCAACTTTAGTGCACCAACGGGCCCTTCCATGGTTCCACTCTAAATTACTCCCCAATATCTCACCTTACTTCTTTTAGCGCCTAAGTGCCTTAGGAGGTAAAGCTTCAATCAATATCAAATTAAGAACAAAATAGGGGTATAGCTTGTAATGTGGGTGCCAAAAGAAAGGTCTATAGGCTCAAAGGGTCTAGCAACGAAAATTTTTATTTTTATGTGACAAGCACATCCATGATCAAGCAAGAAAATGCCTACGTCATCTCCTAGATTAGCACACTTACAATTTCGCTTCAATTAACACACGGGGCAAGTTCTAGACTACACAGGATGACATAGAAAATCACAAATCCTCACACACACAATGCACATGACTCAATCAAGACGGTTCTGTTCAACTCTCAAGTCAAGCAAGCACACAT
>NW_017678244.1:0-23193 GCF_001879085.1 Nicotiana attenuata
GTTCCCTTCAGTTCCCGTACCCCGCACCAAGGAGTTGTTATGAGTGTGGAGGGTTTGGACATATGAGGAGACAGTGTCCTCGTCTTCTTGGGGGTTCATCTCAGCAGATGGGTCAGCCCTCGACTTCAGCTCCAGTTACTTCACCACCCGCCCAGGCAGCTAGGGGTGGGGTTCAGCCAGCTAGGGGTCGCCCTAGAGGGGGAGATAGATCAGGTGGTGGTCAGGCACGTTTCTACGCACCCCCAGCTAGACCAGATGCTATTGCTTCAGATGCCGTGATTACAGGTATTGTCTCAGTTTGCCACAGAGATGCCTCTGTGTTATTTGATCCTGGTTCTACCTGTTCATATATGTCATCATATTTTGCTCGTTATTCGGATTTGCCCCGTGAGTAGGGGTGGGCATATTTCAGTTTGAACCGAAAAAACCGACCGAATCGAATTTTTTTATTTCGGTTTCGGTTATTCGGTTTTTCGGTCGGTTTTTTTAAAAATTCAAAATTCAGTTTTTCGGTTCGGTTGTCGGTCATTGATATTTTTATTTCGGTTAACCGAAAAACCGAAATATTTGTACATGTACTATTTAAATAATATATAGACTATAGTTAATTAGTTACTAGGGTAAGGCCCAAACCCCAAACCCCAAACCCAATTGCCCAAAATTATATCCAAAATCGGCAGCCTTAGCCCTTAAGCCCTTAATCCATTCTTCTCCCATTCTTAATTAATCCAAAATTCCTTAGGTCTTCTACTCTTCTGACTTCTCCCTCTCGCAGTCGCAGTCTCGCTCTCAGTCTTCTCCCTCTCGGCTCTCGCTCTCAGTCCCTCTATCGGCAGCAACTAAGCTTCATCTGGAACGGGTCCATTGTAACTACTAGTAGTGTTGGACTAAAATACTATGTTCTGTATGGTGGAACTGTAAACTGTTTGGGGACAGTGGAATTGGTATTTGGTATGAATTCACTTAAAAGCATTGAACTCAGCTTCATTAATGTTAATTGGTGTTTGGTACCAATTTGAGGTTAATTGGTATTTGGTACCAATTAGATTAATTGGTTGTAAGTTGTAACGTTCAGTTGATTGTTTTGGTGTTTTGTGGTCTTTGCCTCTTTAGTCTTTGGGCTACTTATATTGTACTACTTTGTGTGAATTTTCATAGGTACGTTAGAAAGCATCCGAGGAAACAATAGTGGTCAATAAGTTAGAATTCGCACTTGTGATTTTACGGTTAAAGTAGTAATTTCTTGATTAGTAATTGATTTCTTTTGAATTGGGACTACTTTGAATAATATGACGTGTTAAAATATTGGTGGGCATATACAAGGGCGAAGCTATTCTGGCTGAAGGATTATTAATTGAACAGTTTTCGCAGGAATATTATGTAGGTTATATATTACTTTTCATAAATCTATTTTAAATCTTCAACACTCTCGAACATCTTTAGTGAGATTTGATTTTACCAAGATTCAAGTGAAGGAAACCATTAAACTATACTACGATAACATAAAGATTTAACACTAACCCGCTGTATAAGATAATTATAAATAATTGTTTAATTAACTATAAGGTAATGACCTGAAAAAAACGGTAATTACGACAGCAGATCAACAAACCATAAAGGTAAATTAAAAGTTAAATTTGTGAGGAAAACATGCCCATAGGGAGAAGAAAAAACAATGGCATATGTAGGGACCTTAAATCGTACACTGTCGAAGGCAGAACGCACATGATTCTGCTTCAAAGGCGCTGCTTCCACGTTGTTATTTGTATTTTCTAAATAAACAATTAAACACAATTATGGAGCTCAGCATTAACAATTGAAGGACACAAATTGACATTGCCATTCACATATGGTAATGAAGTTCTTACCATAGAAGGATTTAGTCTTTGTTGATTAACTTTGATAGTAGTCTAGCTAGAAATGAGGGAGTTTAATTTTTATTCACTAATACGGCAAAATAATTTCTACATTCTCAGATTACTTAAGTAATAATTACTAATTATTATAAAAGGTAAGATTAATAACTTTAAAAAATAAGACATGTCACGTAATACAACAAGTTAGAATAATATTGATAGCATAAAAATTATTTATACCATTAATATATGGGTAAATATGAAAATTTATAAGTCCCTTTTTTGTCAAAATCTTTTATAAGTTTTTAACACGTTCACGGTTGCGTGGGAAAGAAAAAATTTAACGAATGAGGTAGCAAACGAATTTCTTTTTAAATATAATCACAAAAAGATAAAAAGGACAAAGAGATAGTTTTGAATTAGTTCCTGGATAACAATGTCGCTATTTATTGTACATTACATATAACATGGTGAGTCTCCCCATCTCATTCAATTAGATATACGTAAGATTTTGCTTCTATTTTTATAAGATCAAACAACAAACATATAGTCCCGTCTACCTGTCCTACTACATTTTCCTTTGTCCCATCGCATTGCCTTCAGGGTCCTAGTTAAGATATGGATACAAAATACTATAATAAATCATTGACTCAATTTTCAAGTCATGGGCTGGCGTTCAATCTTCTTCTTCTTCTTTGTTATTAATAAGGAGTAAATTGTTCAAACAACACCTTATGAAGGGTCCAACACGTTTTCTCTCGTTCCAATTTATAATTGAGTATTACACTCTTAATTGAGTTTAACTCATATACACCGAAATTTTAAGAAATTTTTTATACTATCAGGTCACATATAAAATATTTATAGCTGACCCTGCATGAAAAGTGATAGTTATGATCTTGGAAATAATGCAGGATATTTGCTAAAATAGGTAAACATGACTGATGCTGTAAAAATTCTTTACATCGTTAGTATATAATAATCCATCTCCTACCCCCCCCCCCCCCCCTAGATATTAGTTTTTTTCTTGTTTTCACTTGGTGTCCAATACTTGCATTGTGCTCCGACTAATTCAGGTTCGAGCCGTTTAAGACCCATTTAAGAGAAAAGCGCTCCCTAACAAGATTTTTTTCGTATTCAGGATATTAGTTAAACTCATGTACATAATCTATGTTTTGTAAACTCTCCACAAAAAGAGAAAAATATATTTTTTTCCCATTTCATATTGGTTCCTTCTTTCTTTGTGTATATATATATATATATATTGTATCCGGTAAAATCATGAGTCCTCGATTTTGTAGGCTCGAGGGGTCGCACCGAGAAACAAATTCGATATGGGCCGGGCTCGAGCCCGATGGCAGAATACTATACTCGAAGATCAGAATGCTCGAGGAACACCGGGGCCGAGTATGACCAACCTCGAGATGATACCATTATGGTTTTATAACAGAAAGAGCAAGATTCCCGCGGTGGCCCTAAGATCACGACGTAGATTTCGGAATGGATTTGTACTAGGCGGTTAGACATTTGTACAATAAGATTCCCTACTACAATTAGAATTGTACCTTATTTAGGATTCCCCTACTATATAAAGGGGACTCAAATCATTTCTGGCGAATCATCATTCATTGAGAAGAGAATACATATTTTTACTTTATTGCTTACTGTTCATCTGAATCGTCTCATTATTATTTTATTGTTCTTGTTGTTCCTGTTCTCTTACCTCGAGGTTGCCCTTGCTCGAGGTCGAGGTCTGCTTAAACGATGGTTTGACTTGCCTTACTTTTAAATTTACACATTAGATTCTTTTTTTATCAATTAGTATTGGATTAAATCACATATCTTTAAACCCACAAAATAAGTTTAATTGTTACTCGGATTTTAGGGTAAACAGTTTGGCGCCCACCGTGGAGCTAAAGATAATAGTGGTTATTTCAGTACTGATTCTGATAACACACATTATTTTCACACTTGTTCTTTTCAAGAATGTTTGTTCTCAGGTTAAAACATGTCAAACTCACAAAACGCACTAGTACACAGCGATGATGCTCTTGAATTTCATGGGGAAAACAATAATGTAGTTGCTCCGGGAGCTGGTGTACCACCAATTAACCCTAGGGAAGTGCCAATTGTCGAACCAATCAACGTTAGTTCACACATTGCTTTGAATGTGTATTTAGGCGCAGACCTCGGAGGAAGTGTACGCAGGGAAGTCCGATCTGGTGGCCAAGGAACACAGGGTATAGGAGATGGGGGAGTTAGCCTCCAAGTAATATTCGAGATGCTACAAGCTCAACAGGTTGCTATCGCGCAGCTTCAAAGTCAGCATAAAACTCCAAGTGTGTTCGAACTAGAAATCACTCGCCGTACTGGGCTGGTACCGGAAAGATCGAATGGTAATGGCTCGGGGACTGATTCCACGATTATGAGGATGCTCGAGGAACTCACCAAAAGAATCGAGTCAGGGGAGAAAAAGATTGAGGATAATGACAAAAAAGTGAAGACGTATAACTCCCGTGTTGATCAAATACCGGGGGCACCCCCAGACTTGAAAGGTTTGGATGCCAAAAAATTCGTACAAAATCCATTCCCTCCGAGTGCAGCTCCGAAGCCCACGTGTGCTAGATATACCTAAGTACAATCGGACGAGCGATCCTAATGAACAAATTTGGGAAAACTTTGTCGAAAGGAGCAATGATTTGGTATCATAACTTGCCACCGAACTCCATCGATTCGTTTGCTATGTTAGCAAAAGCCTTCGTAAAGGCACACACGGGGGCTATAAAGGTTGCGACAAGGAAATCGGACGTTTTCAAGATAAGACAGAGGGGTGATGAGATGCTAAGGGAGTTCGTATCCCGATTTCAAATGGAGTGAATGGAATTACCACCGGTATCAGATGATTGGGCTGTGCAAGCTTTTACACAGGGGTTGAACGAGCGGAGTTCGATCGCGTCACGACAGTTGAAGCAAAATCTGATCGAGTATCCAACTGTAACTTGGGCAGATGTGCATAATTGTTACCAATCGAAGATCAGGGTCGAGGACGACCAGCTGGGGCCCCCCTCGGGTTCAGTTCATCCAAATAGATTAGCAGTCAAGGCCCCGAGAGATACTAACAGGGAACCAAGATCAAATAGGGAACGGTATATGCCATACATCGCAGATCGAAGAAACAACGGTCGGGGGTGCAATCCTCCTCAGAATGATCGAAGAAATGATCGAGGGCAAAATTCTCGAGGACTTATGAGTAAGAGTGGTTTTGATAAACATATCGATCCCAATGAAGCACCTCGGTTATGAGAGTATAATTTCAGTGTCGATGCATCGGGAATCGTATCGGCTATCGGAAGGATCAAAGACACCGGGTGGCCTAGACCTATACAAACCGATCCTTCTCAAAGAAATCCAAACTTGATGTGTAAATATCATGGCACACATCGCCATAGGACCGAAGACTGCAGACAACTGAGGGAGGAGGTAGCTCGATTGTTCAATGAGGGTCATCTTCGAGAGTTTATCAGTGATCGAGCTAAGAATCACTTCAAAGAAAGAGACGCCAATAGAAAGAATGAGCAGGAAGAGCCACTCATGTAATTCATATGATCGTTGGCGGGGTTGATGTTCCACAAGGGCGTATATTCAAACGTACCAAGGTGTCGATTACCAGAGAAAACGAACTCGGAGTTATGTGCCCGAGGGCATCCTATCGTTCAATTACGAGGAAGCGGAAGGCATTTCTCAGCTGCAAAATGACGCCCTGGTAATTTCTATTTTGTTAAATAAAATTCAAGTTAAACGTGTTCTAGTGGATCCGGGTAGCTCAGCAAACATAATCAGATCAAGGGTCGTAGAGCAGCTCGGCCTACAGGACCAAATTGTACCTGCATCTCGAGTCCTAAACAACTTCAACATGGCAAGTGAAACAATGAAGGGGGAGATAATCTTGTCAGTGAACGTGGCCGGGACCATCCAAGATACAAAATTCCATGTCATTGAAGGCGACATGAGATATAATCCACTACTCGGGACCCTTCATCAGATGATGAAATTCCCAACAGTGGATGGTGTGAAAACAGTTTACGGGGAACAACACGCTGCAAAGGAAATGTTTGCATTCGATGAGGTGACACCGATACCAGCGCCTTCGACCTCGAAAAAATCGAGCACCAAAGATAAGCAGACGGACAAATAGAAATCACCGACCCCAGCCTCGACCGAATCGGAGAAACAGGTAATCGAAGAAGAAGAAGAGGATTTCCTCACTCCTCGAACTTTCGTTGTTCCCGAAGAGTCAGATGCAACCAAGTCAACGGTCGAGGAGCTGGAACAAGTCATACTGACCGAGTATATGCCTAAAAGAAAGGTATATCTGGGAACGGGGTTAACCTCCCAACTCAGGAAAAAACTCATTCAATTTTTTATCGATAACATGGATTGTTTTGCTTGGTCCCATTTAGGCATGACAGGGATCCCACCGGAAATAACAACACACCGGCTAAGCCTCGACCCCAGGTTCAAACCCGTAAAGCAAAAAAGAAGGCCCCAGTCCGAGGTGAAGCATGCATTCATAAAGGATGGGTAACTAAAATTCTTAAAATAGGATCCATTCGGGAGGTAAAATACCCCGAATGGTTAGCCAACGTAGTTGTAGTCCCTAAAAAGGGAACAAACTTAGAATGTGTGTAGATTATAAGGACTTAAACAAGGCATGCCCTAAAGAATCCTTTCCACTACCTAACATCGATCGCATGATCGATGCCACGGCCGGTCACGAGATCCTTACCTTTCTCGACGCCTACTCCGGGTACAATCAAATTCAGATGAACCCGGAGGACCAGGAGAAGACCTTGTTTATCACTAAGTTTGGAACATACTGTTATAATGTAATGCCCTTTGGGCTAAAAAAATGCTGGAGCTACATACCAACGCCTAGTTAACAAAATGTTCGAGGAACAGATAGGTAAATCAGTTGAAGTTTACATTGACAATATGTTGGTTAAGTCCCTGCGCGCAGAGGGCCATTTAACTCATTTGCAGGAAACATTCAAAATCTTGAGGAAGTACAACATGAAGCTTAAGCCAAAAAAATGTGCCTTCGGGGTCGGTTCGGGCAAGTTCCTCGGCTTCATGGTATCATATCGGGGAGTCGAAATCAACCCCGACAAGATCAAGGCCATCAAGGATATCACTATTGTATATAGTGTGAAAGTCGTACAAAGTCTAACAGGACGGATAGCCGCCTTGGGCCGATTCATTTTGAGGTCATCAGATCAAAGCCACAAGTTCTTTTCCTTACTCAAAAAGAAAAATCATTTCGCATGGACCCCGGAATGCCAGCAAGCATTGGAGGAATTGAGGTGATACTCATCGAGCCCACCTCTGCATCACACTCCGAAGGTAGATGAAAAGCTTTACTTATATTTGGCAGTGTCCGAGATAGCGGTAAGTGGAGTACTAGTTCGAGAAGAGAAAGGTACGCAGTTCCCTATCTATTACGTAAGTCAGACTTTAGGAGATTCTGAAACTAGATATCCACACTTAGAAAAATTAGCACTTGCATTAATAAGCGCATCTAGAAAGCTAAAGCCATATTACCAGTGTCACCCAATATGTGTGTTAACCACTTATCGTCTTCGAAATATTTTGCATAAGCCCGAGTTATCAGGCCGGTTGGCCAAATGGGCCGTCGAACTTGGCGGGTACGATATCGAATATCAACCCCGAACGACCATCAAGTCTCAAATCTTAGCTGATTTTGTGGCCGATTTTACACCGACCCTCGTACCCGAAGTGGAGAAAGAACTTCTGCTAAAATCAGGTACATCATCGGGTATATGGACCCTCTTCACGGACGATGCCTTGAATGTGAAAGGGTCCGGGCTTGGCATCATTTTGAAGCCACCTACAGGTAACACTATTAGACAATCTATCGAAACTTTTAGGTTGACTAATAATGAGGCCGAGTATGAGGCCATGATTACAGGTCTCGAGCTAGCTAAAAGCTTGGGGGCAAAAGTCGTTGAAGCCAAGTGCGATTCTCTATTGGTGGTGAACCAAGTAAACAAAAGCTTCGGAGTTCGAGAGGATAGGATGCAAAGATATTTGGACAATCTACAGGTAACCTTGCACCGCTTCAAGGAGTGGACTCTAGATCATGTGCCTCGAGAACAAAATAGTGAGGCCGATGCACTTGCTAACTTGGGGTCATCAGTTGAAGAAGATGATATTATCCCGGGGACTATCATCTAATTATCAAGATCTGTGGTCAAGGAGGGTTATGCCGAGATAAATTCTACAAGTTTGACTTGGAATTGCAGGAATAAGTATATCGAATATTTAAAAAATGGAAGCTCCCATCGGATCATAAAGAGTCGAGGGCTCTACGGACCAAGGCTGCTAGGTTCACATTGGATGAAGATGGAACATTATACAGGAGGACGTTCGATGGCCAATTAGTGGTATGTTTAGGGCCGGGAGACACCGATTATGTCTTACGAGAAATCCACGAAGGCACTTGTGGGAATCACTCCGGCGCCGAGTCTTTGATTCGCAAAATTATTAGAGCAGGGTATTACTTGGATAGCATGGAAAAAGACACTAAGGAGTTTGTTAGAAATATGATAGATGTCAAAGGTTTTCACCGATGATTCATCAGCCCGGAGAGCAACTTCACTCAGTCCTATCCCCATGGCCTTTCATGAAATGGGGAATGGACATCGTTGGCCCTATACCAATGGCCCCAAGTAAAGCTAAATTCATTTTGTTTATGACTGACTACTTTTCTAAAAGGGTGGAAGCACAGGCTTTCGAGAAGGTCAGAGAAAAAGAAGTTATTAACTTCATCAGGGACCACATCGTGTGTCGATTCAGGATGCCTGCCGAAATCGCATGCGACAACGACAAACAATTCATCGGCAACAAAGTAATAGAGTTCCTCGAAGCACACAAAATAAAAAGGATCTTATCAACACCGTATCATCCAAGCGGAAACGGGCAGGCCGAATCGACAAACAAGACTATCATACAAAACTTAAAAAAAGGTTGAACGACGCTAAAGGGAAGTGGAGAGAAGTTCTACTCGAAGTTCTTTAGGCATATCGAACGACATCGAAGTCCAGTACGAGGGCGACCCCTTTCTCTTTAGTATATGGCTCCGAGGCATTAATTCCAGTCGAGGTCGGGGAACCCAGCGCCAGATTCCGACATGCATCGGAGGAGTCAAATCACGAGGCTATGAATACTAGCCTCTAGTTATTAGATGAAAAATGGGAAGCTGCACTTGTTTGGATGGCTGCACAGAAGCAAAGAATCTAGAGATACTATAATAGAAGAAGCAACCTTCAACACTTCGAAATCGGGGACTTAGTTCTGAGGAAAGTCACCCTCAATATTCGAGACCCGAATGAAGGAAAACTAGGCCCGAATCGGGAAGAACCATGTCGAGTCATCGGAAAAGGATCTTACAAACCCGGCACGATGAAAGGCGAACAATTGCAAAACAATTGGAATGTATCACTGCTCAAGCGATATTATTGCTGAGGTATGACCTTCTCCTCTTTTCCATTTGTATTTAAGGCTAACTCATTGCAGATATTCGATCAAAGACGTCGAGGACACCCTTATACACGAAGACCTTAGGTTTTAAGCACGCGTTGCACTCTTTTTCCCTTAAGATTGGGTTTAATCTCAAATGGGTTTTTCCGGCGAGGTTTTTAACGAGGAAACAACTATGTGCTACCTAAAGAGAATTCAACAGTATCCAAGGCTTCTTTTCAATCAATCCCGAATACTGGGGGGCATCACCCTTGCAGGTTATATTTTCGAGAAAAATACTTCACGCCAAATAGAGCCTCGATAGGAAAACTTTGTAATGGGCCAAACAGTCAGAAGAACCATGTCCATATAGGATAGTCGAGCCCCGATGGCAAAACATGTACGCATGGATGAGTTATTCAAAGAAGCATTCTTTCTATATCAAACACTTTGTGTCTCAAAGAAATTTGCTACTATACGAGCTCCATATTTGTGATTCTGCAAGAAACGGCTCAAGGGCCAAAACACAAATACACCTTGAATACTCAGGGACTGTCACCGACAGTCAATACATTCGAGTTATCTAAACTCGAATTTATAAGACCTCAAAGAGGCATCCCTCGATGCAAAGGCCAAGGCCATCATACTCGGGGACTAACATTTCGGACAAGTTCGAAATGTTATTGAGAAACAAGTCCAAAAGCTACGGCCATATTAAAGGCTATGGCCGAAATAACGCGGCTCGGAGACGCCTGAATTCCAGAATAAAAATAGGCCTTCGAACTCGCAGAAAATTGGTTAAATAAAGGCTACCCTCGGCAAAATAATCAAAGGGCTTCAATAAAATCAGCCCTCGAAAAAGCTTAAGAGGTATCAAATTATTCTAATACAAACTTGTGCTACGGCACTAAAAACAAAGGGTTTCGATCGACTCCAAACCCTCAAAAAACCCAATGGGTAAAAAATGCATGCCAAGGCATAAATAAATTTATTAAGTCTTCTAAGCCGATAAGGGAAAATAATAGCCATCTCTTAGAGGCCATAATGGCCCGATCTAGAAGAGCCTAAGGGCCGATACACTTAGGGTTTGAGATCTTGTTCTCACCCGATCTGAATCCAAGGGTTCGATTATCCCAAGCCTAAATAAATAATAACTTGATTATGGCTCGGGGACTCACCATTATCCAGCACGAGCTCGTAAGGGTCTATGCCCCAAGTTCGAACCTTATTCGAACTCGACCACAACAATTTCAAAGAAGCCACCTGAGATAAAATCTCGAACACACCGTTCAAAGAATGAAATTATTACAAGAATTTTGTAAGGCAGGAAACATCGAGAAAACATTCAAGGAAATTCTTATTTTATATACTTGGAAAAAGATATATACAAGAGACCGATAAAAGGTCTTACAAAAAGAAAAATACAAAAAGAGAAAGGAAAATCCTATCTATGCCCAGGGCAGGTCTCTCCCTCGGGAGCAGCTTCCTCTTCGGGCCCAACCTCATTATCGGACCCGCTTTGGCTGCCTCCGTCACCATCATCGTCGGAGGAGGAGAAAAGAAACTTGGCATCGGCTTCGAGCGCTTTTTCTTGGGCTATCTCCTCGGTGAGGTCGAAACCTCGAGCATGGATCTCTTCGAGGGTCTCCCTCCGGGATTGACACTTGGCCAAATCATTGCTTCATTTCTCCCGGTCGGAGGCTTCCCTTAGTTCCATTTGAGTAGCCTCAGCATCCCTTAGATACACAACAATGGTTTTATCAACTGTGGACTTCGTCTTCTCGACCTCGGCCCTGGCTTTAGCAACCTCAGCCCTAGTTGCGGCAAGTCTGGCCTCAAGCTCATCGATCTTTTTGGCCTGGGCCAGATTTTTGTCTTTATCACCCCGGAGCTGGGTCTCAGCCGAGGCCAGTTTAGCTAGAGCAGCCTCTTTCTCAGCAGCAAGCCGATCCACATTTTCCTTCCACCGGTTGCAGTCGACCTTAACCCGATCGACCTCCTCTTGAAGGTGCCCGATCATCTCCAATTTTTGCTGCAGCTGAGATACAGAAGTGTTAGCCTCCAAAATTGGTTCAAGTAGACCATACTCTTTCAAAATGACGATTACCTACTTGTCTAGCTCGGCCTCATTTTTACGAGCTTTGGCCAAATCTGCCTGAAGGTCCTTGAGCTCCTCCTCCTTTTAGCTGCAAAGGAATTTCAGGGCCTTTCCTTCATTCGAGGACTTCTTGAGCTCGGCCTCACATTGGCTCAACTCGGACCTAAACCTGGTAATGGCCTACGCAGAAAAAGATATATCAGTTAGGGTAAGGAGAGAAGAAGAAATTGCAGCAACAAGAGTTAATGCTTACCCGAGAGAAACGACGGTGAGCCACTTGAAGAGGGTGAATGCGTCGTTGAGGTCGGCAGTTTCATCGGCCCCAGTAAAGCAATCCCGAAAAGGATCTTCTTTATTAGGGACTCCGCTCGGGTCAGGCGTTCGTAGAGCTTGAGCTTCCCTTATTGACTCCTCAGAATAAGCTGGTAGAGGAGGAGAGTGACCCATTGTCATGGCCCCAAGCATGTCACTCGGGGTGCTCTGTTCAGCCCTGGGGATCTCGATACTTGTCCCCTTTGGTATGCTTGTTGAAGGCGGAGGAACAATCTCGACCTCAGGCGATTTAGGGGCTTTGCCTGCGTCTTTCTTCGGAGTTTCCTCACCTCGAGGCAGGGTCTCCGGTTCGGAGGGCTTGACGGCTTCAATTGGTTTCCTGGATTGGGTCACCAACGTCGATTCTTCGCCCTCGTCTTCTTCTTCATCATTCAGTTGATGGACTGAGTCTATGTCCACATAAATGAGTTTCCTTCTTTGCCTTCGAGTAGGGGCCCTCCTATCTTGGGGGTCTTCGGGTTTCGAGCCCTTTTTCTCTTATTATCTTTTCCTAATTTTGGAATCGGGGACTTGGTCTCTTCCCCGGGCGGGGCTGGCCTCATTTCAGAGAAATCTCCAATGCCTGCATGAATGAAGATCAGGCATGAGTATGGTGACATCTCCAGTGAAAGGGAAAGCGTCAGAAACTTGGGAGAAGGACTTACCGTGGTATGTGGCCTCCCATTTGCCCCTTGACAAGTCATGCCATTTGCGCTCGTCATACAAGGAGGTCACAACTATTTTTTGGACCCGGTCTTCGAGGTTGGGGATCGCATAGGGCATCCAAGTAACCGTTACAAAAAAGGTGAAGGCATCACCCAATGCGAAAACAGAATATAAGAGGTTACTAGGAAAAGGACTTCACTTTCGATCGGGGTTCCATTTCTATGGGAACGACATTTTTTCCTCGGGGATGACGTCCGAGGTCCTCACTCATACGAACCATCTCATCCAGCCCCGATCATTATCCTCGTCATTACTAGCGAAGAAGGCTTTGCTCGATCAGCGTTGGAGCTTGATCAACCCTCGAAAAAGATGAGGCCGATACAATCGGATGAGGTGATTGAGGGTGAACTCTAGTCCCTCGGCCTTGCTAGAGAAGTAGCGAAGCATAATCACTATACGCTAGAAAGAAGGGTGGATCTGGACGAGGGTGATTTGATATCTTTTGCAGAAGTCGATCACGATTGGATCGAGGGGACCCAGTGTGAAGGGGTAAGTGTAAACACTTAGGAACCCCTCTACATGAGTGGTAATGCTCTCCTCGGGTCGGGGATCTGTACCACGACCTCGTCCCCCCAGCCACAATCTTTCTTCACGGCCTTGAGGTGTTTCTCCGTTATCGAGCTGATATACCAGCATATATGCTCGCATCGGCCAGGGATTGCAGGGGGATTTTCAATGTTAAAGTCTTTCTTTATAACGCAGGGGCCGGGAATAATCTCGTGAAGGGCCGGCCCCATAAGTTTGGCCGGCTGGGAAGAGGAGGGGAAGCTTTCTCCTTTTGAGGAACTGTTTTGGAAGTTATTGCCATTGATTTGGAATAGGGCGGAACTTGGTGTTTCTTCGGTGCTAAAAGGAATCAAGTAACGGGTAATGAGAGAGAAGAGGTGAAGAGAGGGAGAGGTAAAAGGAGTTTGAAGGTGGTCTGAAGATTGAAGTAAAGTTTTTTCTGAAATTCAACCTTGTATTTATAGGCAAGCGGCGACGATTCAACGGCGCTAGTGACCGACCACCACTGATGAAGCATTTAATCTTTTGGGGAAGCGAACCTACGGGACGTTTCGGTCACTTCGAGCGCCTACGTCACGGGAATGACGTCATCATCAAAGACTCCGGAAAATCGAGGCTTAAGTCATTTCTTATTATTTTATTCTAAGTAACGCGGGGACTATCTGTATACGGTAAAATCATGAGTCCCGATTTTGTAGGCTCGAGGGGTCGCACCGAGAAACAAATTTGATATGGGCCGGGCTCGAGCCCGATGGAAGAATACTATACTCGAAGATCAGAATGCTCGAGGAACACCAGGGCCGAGTACGACCAACCTCGAGATGATACCGTTATGATTTTATAACAGAAAGAGCGAGATTCCCGCGGTGGCCCTAAGATCACGACGCAGATTCCGAAACAGATTTGTACTAGGCAGTTAGACAGCTGTATAATAAGATTCCCTACTACAATTAGAATTGTACCTTATTTAGGATTCCCCTACTATATAAAGGGGACTCCAATCATCAAATCATCATTCATTGAGAAGAGAATATATACATTTCCATTTTATCGCTTACTGTTCATCTGAATCGTCTCATTATTATTTTATTGTTCTTGTTTTCTTGTTCTTTTACCTTGAGGTTGCCCTTGCTCGAGGTCGAGATCTACTTAAACGACTGGTTTGACTTGCCTTACTCTTAAATTTACACATTAGATTCCTTGTTTATCAATAGTATTGGATTAAATCACATATCTTTAAAATCACAAAACAAGTTTAATTGTTACTCGGATTTTAGAGTAAACATATACATATATTTTGTGCTTTTGCTTTTGTTTTGCTTTTCTGTGTAACAGTGTAAGGATGAGCTACTATTTCTTTGCTATTGATCTTGGAATTGGTCAGTGGTCACGATGATTGACTGTAAGGCAGTTCAAGTTTGAAGAAATGAAAGAACAATAATGGGACTTAACTAGAGTTGTACATTTTTCAACTCCATTTTTCTATGTTGAAAATGACATTGTTTCTGTTCATTGACGGGACGAGAAATCACCTACTTCTCTTATTTTTGCCACACGCAAGTTATCACAGTCAATTGCAGTGGTACATAAATAACATAAGTTCACTGTTCACAGTATGCAATAAAGTGAAATCACTAGTATAACACAATTAAACGAAATGGTTGTGATTTTTGTGAAGTTGGCCGGAAAATGACTAGAACGATATTATATGAAATAAAGTAAAAGTTAGAGAGATTTTGTGGTTAGAAAATAAATCTGATGATTTTGCCACAATTATATTACAAGTTGAGTGACCAACCCGAGTTTTGTTTAGATCGCCGACCAACTTTGGTTTAAACAAAACTAGGAGCTAGTTTTTATGAACACCCCTGCTAGCTAGTACATATTTCTCCGTGCCTTAGATCTCCTAAGAGAAATACATGGATAAACTGGTGGCAGGTACCATGCTCCGTGAAGAAAAATATTGGAGAAACAGGTCGAAGCAAAGCTGTTCGGACAAATTAGACGAGCCCAGAATTTTGTGAACCCGAAAATAAATTTGGTCCAAAAATTATCAATTAATCAATCAATTCCGAATCCGAATCCGAGCCGAGCGACGACGACGTGAGGCTTGCTCTCTTCTCAATTCTTTAAGAGCTAAAAGAAGTGCTTCTATATATAAGCACAAGATTTTTTCTCTTCCTATCCAACGAGGGACAAAGTTCCTTTGTAAAAGGGACTAATTCAAAATTTCATTTCCCTCCATTTCTTTTTCCACCATTTTTCATTCACACCTCCTTTTGTTTTTAATTAAAAACCCCAACAATTCCCCACATGAATGGGGAATGGCTATCCGGAAAAACATGCATGGAAAGCTTTGTGATTCGCAAGTAAGGATTAATCGCATCTAGATAAGTAGGTTTCCCTTTGAACTTTCCATAGTGAACATATGTCGGATATACTCGATCAATCGGTAGATTTGATATCTTTGAACCGTCGAACTTTGGTGTATACCTAGACAACTATACATCACACAATCAACCATTTAACCGTCTTTGGTTCTCATTGTTGTGTTCGTTTCAGCCATGAACACCGCCTGATTTCATAAGTGCGTAGAGAACTGGCCTTATAACATTCTCCTTGAAGCAGCTTACACTTCACACTTACATAGGTGATTCCCAAACGTGTCATCCCGTAGACACACTATTTGATATACCCGTATCAAACTTAGAAACCATTAAAAAGCCTTAACGCTTTATCCTTGGTACTCAACATTGTCTTCATCATGAGAATGGACCAAAATTTTATTTGACAATGTTGAACCTTCACTAGTGACTTTGCTTGATCTCCTTGAACCTAGATCTTGGGATCTCCAGTCTTCTAGATAGAGTTACCGCCACAGTGACTTGTCCTAGGCCATAGTCCCAGTCCCTTTGATGATTTCTCAACCGCCTCTTTAGGTAGGCCTTTTGTAAGCGGATCCGATACATTATCTTTTGATTTTATATAGTCAATTATGATAATTCCACTAGAGAGTAGTTGTCTAACGGTATTATGCCTTCGCGTATGTGACGAGATTTCCTGTATACATAACGCTCCCATCCCTTCCTATTGTCGCTTGAGTGCGCAATGTATGCATATAGGTGCCAAAGGTTTGGGCCAAAATAGAATATCTTCTAAGAAATTCCGGAGCCATTCAACTTCTTCACCGGCCTTGTCTAAAGCTATAAACTCAGACTCCATTGTAGAGCGGGCGATGAATGTCTGTTTGGATGACTTCCAAGACACTGCTCCTGCACCAATAGTAAAAATGTATCCACTTGTGGATTTTGATTCCGTTGATCTGATGATCCAATTTACATCACTATATTCCTCAATAACAGCCGGATAATTATTGTAATGCAATGCATAGTCTTGGGTATATTTCAAATATCCCAAAACTCGTTTCATTGCTATCCAATGAACTTGGTCGGGATTACTTGTGTATCGACTAAGCTTACTTATCGCACAAGCTATATCAGATCGTGTACAATTCATAACGTACATCAAACTTCCCAATACTCGAGCATATTCCAATTGAGACTTGCTTTGACCTTTATTCTTTACAAGGGTATGGTTTAAATCAATTAGCGTTCTTGAAACTTTAAAGTCCAAATATTTGAACTTTTCAAGTACCATTTAATATAATGAGATTGAGACAAAGATAGACCTTGAGGAGTCTTAAGGATATTAATTCCCAATATTAAATCGACAACTCCTAAGTCTTAAATATCAAACTTACTAGTAAACATGCGCTTAGTAGCATTTATGTTAGCAATGTCGTTACTCATTATCAACATATCTTCTACATATAAACAAACAATGACTATTTGATTTGAAGTATTTTTAATGTAAACACATTTGTTACAATCATAGTTCTTGAAACCATTTGACAAGATTGTTTGGTGAACTTTTGCATGCCATTATTTTGATGCTTGTTTTAGTCCATAAAGTGATTTAACAAGTCGACATACCTTCTTTTCTTTTACGAGAACTACAAACCCTTCAGGTTGTTCCATACAAATTTCTTTCTCCAAATCTTCATTTAAAAAAGGTTGTCTTCACATCCATCTAATGGATTTGAAGGCCATACACAGCGGCTAACGCTATTAACATCCGGATAGATGTAATCCTCGTTACCGGCGGGTATGTGTCAAAGTAATCAAGACCTTCTCATTGTCTAAACCCTTTAACAACTAATCTTGCCTTATATTTGTCAATAGTACCATCAACTTTTATTTTCCTTTTGGAAATCCACTTAGACCCAAAGGCTTATTTCCTTGAGGAAGATCAACCAATTCCCAAGTATGATTACTTAATATGGATTTTATCTCACTATTGACCGTCTCTTTTCAATATTGTGCTTCCGAGGAAGACATTGCTTCTTTGAATGTTTGAGGCTCATTTTTCAACAATAATACCAGAAAATCTGGTCCAACAGGAGTAGCTGTCCTTTTATGTTTACCATGTCTTGGATTTTCCTCATTAAAAGTACTTCTGTTTGCTTCTTCCCGAGGTCGCTTAGATTTTCCACTAGACGACTCACACAAAAAATTCAGCATTATCTTATTCAATTATCGTATTAATATAAATATCGGAATTTTCTGATTTATGAACCATAAAACGATATGCCTTACTATTTATTGCATATCCCATGAAAACGCTATCAACGATTTTTGGTCCAATTTTTACCCTTTTGGGTTTAGGGACTTGCACTTTATCCAAACACCCCAACACTTTAAAGTATTTTAAGTTGGATTTACTTCCTTTCCATTTTTCATATGGAATGGATTGCATTTTGCTATGGGTAACTCGATTGAGTATTCGGTTAGCTGTAAGAATAACTTCTCCCCACAAGTTCTGAGGTAAACCAAAACTTATTAACAAGGCATTCATCGTCTCCTTGAACGTCCTATTCTTTCTTTCCGCAATTCTATTAAATTGCGGTGACTAAGGGACAGCTATTTAGTAAATAATGCCATATTCCAAACATATTTCTTCAAAAGGAGATTCATATTCGCCACCCCTATCACTTCTTATCATTTTGATCTTTTTGTTTAGTTGCGCTTCAACTTTATTTTTGTATTGCTTGAATGCATCTATTGCTTCATCTTTACTATTAAGTAAGTAAAAATAGCAATATCTAGTACTATCGTCAATAAAAGTTATGAAATACTTCATATCGAAAATATGTCACGACCCAATTCTCATACCCGGTCGTGATGGCGCCTCTCGTGAAGACAAGGCCAGCCAACTAACCCAAATCCTTTCACTAACAATTACTAAACATAAATGAATAGAAAATACAACTTAATGGCATTAGAAACTGTTAATTACTACCCGACCAGGGTGTCACAAGTCACGAGCATCTAAGGAAATCTTAACACAACTACAGGCCAATAAATATACGGGATAAAATTTAGAACCAAAGGAAGTAATCCGGTGCCGCGAACGCTGGCGGTCACTCTGCTCAGCTACGATAGCAATACCTTCAACCAGCTCAAAACCCTTTACCGGGTGAACAATACCTGCATCTGCACGCGAGGTGCAGGGAGTAAAATGAGTACTCCAACTCAGTGAGTAATAAAAGTAAATAATAACTGAGCAGCAAGAAATCACATAAAGCAACCAACATCCTATACAGAAGCCGGGTGCAATTTTTTGAGAAAAAAACAGTGAAATCTTTAGAAATACCTTGGCTCAGTTCAAATCTCCTTTAAAAAAATAATCTTTTCAGTGATTACGAAAACGATTTCAAAACAGTTAGTGCTGGTACGCACAGAAAATCCGCCCCTCGGGCACAGATACCACGGTATAACAAGTAAAGAGGCAAATAAGTATGCAAGATGAGCACATAAAAGTTCGCCCCTCGGGCAATATCTCAAAACAGTACCGGCCCCTCGGGCATGATTTATGTTCCTGGTCAGTCATTGTTACCTGACCGGTGAGCCATTGTTACCTGACCAAAACGCGTATTACAGTGCCATTGTTACCACTGGTTAGCATTGTTACCTGACTGGTCAGTCATTGTTACCTGACCAAAACATGTATGACAGTGTCATTGTTACCACTGTCCAATTCTAAATGGGTACCCGCGCTCACTGTGGGTCTGCAGACTCCGGAGGGGCTCCTACAGCCCAAGCGCTATATCATCATAAGGCCTGAAAGCCTGAACATATCAACATGAGGCCTGAAAGACTTCTCACAATACACTCGAGGCCTGAAAGCCTCCTCACATATCACTCGAGGCCTGAAATCCTCCTCACATATCACTCGAGGCCTGAAGGCCCCCTCACATATCACTCGAGGCCTGAAAGCCTCCTCACATCACTCGACATATCCTCACATATGGTCCTCGACCTCAATCAGTCCAAAAATAATCATAAGCCCCTCAGGCATCAGTAAAGACAATAATGCTCAGCTCAAACAATAGTTCAAACATCAGTTAAAACTCAAGGTTGAGTAAAAATATAGCTGAGTTCATGAAACAGTGTAATGACAATGGACTGAGTTCAAATAATATTTCAAATAGTGAGGAAAACAGTGATGATAGCTCATAGGGAGTTCAAACAGTCGGCAATAAGCCCCAAATATGGCAATAAGCCCAAGTCCTAGTGAAAAACAACAAGTCATAGCGAAATACGCGGTAAAATCAACAACCGGGACGGACCAAGTCACAATCCCCAAAGGTGCTCTACCCCACGCTCTCTATCTGGCGTGCAAGTCACCTCAATATAGCACTATGGGTGCAAATCCGGGGTTTCAAACACTCAGGATATCATTTACAATCATTACTCACCTCGAACCGGTGAAATCTCTAGCTCGCGACGCCCTTGCCCCATCAAATCGGCCTCCACGCACGTCGAATCTAACCAAAATCAGAGCGAATACATCACAATATGCTAAGGGAACAATACCCAATCGAAAACAATCGAAAAAAATAGCAACAATCTCGAAACTAGCAAAACCCGAGCCCCGGGCCCACTTCTCGAAAAATTATAAAATTAACATCAATGGATTTGTTACCTCGCCACGAGTCCATACATATCAAATTTACCAAAATCCGAGCTCCAATGCTCCCTCAAACTCCAAATTTCCATTTCAAAAGTCAAGCCCTAGTTCTTCCATTTTTAATCAAATTTCCATGAATTTAGGTGTTGATTCTTCAAAAAAATGATGATTCTAGGTCACGAGACTCACCTCCAATCATTTCCCGTCGAAACCCTCCTTAATCCTCGTCAAAAAGCTCCCAAGGTTGCTCAACAATGGTGAAAATAAGATCTAGCTCGCGGAGGAAATAATATAAATCTGCCCAGCTCTTTTCGCTTTTGCGGTCCCTTTCCCGCTTATGCGGGACCGCTTCCGCGACTCTTCTTCCGCTTCTGCGGAAATTCCAAACTCGAGCTCAACAGCTTCTGCGGTTACACAAACGCATAAGCGATACCGCTTCTGCATCGCTTCTGCGGAACCGGCGCCCAGGCCTCCTCACTGCTTCTGTGGTTATTCACTCGCACCTGCGGACCCGCTGATGCGAAAAAGGGGTCCGCTTATGCGGAACTCATCAATTCAACACAAGATCGCTTCTGCGCTTTTCCACCCGCTTCTGCGGTCCATTTCCGCAGAAGCAAAAATACCAGATGACAGAAATCTCAGACCTGAAGCAACTTCCAAAAACTCTCGTTTAACCACTCGAATTCACCCCGAGGCCCCCGGGACCTCAACCAAAAACACCAACACATCCTAACACCTCATTCAAACTTGTTCCAATCCTCAAAACACATCTAACAACGCTAAAACCATTAAATCACATCAGATTCAAGCCTAAGTTTCTTAAAAACTTCCGAATTACGCATTCGATGAAAAACCCGACCAAAACGCCTCCGAATGGCCTGAAATTTTGCGCACACATCCAAAATTACCTAACGGAACTACTGCAACTCTCGGAATTCTATTCCGACCCTCGGATCAAAATCTCACCTATCAACCGGAATTCGCCAAAATACTAACTTCGCCAATTCAAGCCTAATTCTACACCGGACCTCCCAAAATCAATTCTGATCGCACTCCTAAGTCACAAATCATCCCCCAAAGCTAACCGAATCACCAGAAATCACATCCGAGCCCTCTAACTCATTAGTCAACGTCCGGTTGAGTTTTCCAACTTAAGTCTTCTTGAAAGAGACTAGGTGTCTCATTTGCTACCGAAACCAATCCGAATCAATTATAACACACCAAATACTGATAGTGAAACACGAAGAAGCATAAAATGGGGGAAACGGGGTGGCAGCTCCTGAGACGACAGGTCAGGTCGTCACATCCTCCCCAACTTAAACAATCGCTCGTCCTCGAGCGTACCCAGAGTTGTCCTAGAAGTCAACCAATAGCTGAATGACCTTACCAAGCATATACCCGGAGGTGATCCCACGTCGCCCTATCTCGCATAGGTCCGATAACACAACATAGCTGAAATTCCACAATCCATCTAGTCCATAAACCATAGAACCACATTGCACTTTCCGGAATCATACACAAAAGTCAGAACCTCACATCTATATTCAGAATAAGCCCGAACCAGCTGTAATAACCCATACCTGCAACCTCAGGTGCAATCACATGATAGCCTACATAACCCAAACGCTCGAAACGATAACTTCTATTCACGGCAGTTGTCCACAACACCCGAATATCGGTAGAAAACCTCTTATCAACTAAGGTCTTATTCCAACACTTTCATATACTGCCAACGATAAATGAAACATGCAATAAACCGTAATCCATTTCTCAGATCAACCATTCATAAGGCCACTTCCCTTTTGACTAATACCACAGCAGATTCCGAGTCGAACCTCGATTTTATCCTCCCAACAAGCCGAAATCAAATCCATTCGTGTTCATTAATGACCCCAACGATCACCTCGAACCCAACACACCACCCCGGTGGTATGACACCTCAATGCAGGCCTAAGCCACAACTTGCATAATACGCGCATCAATAAGAAACGGTCTGAACATACTCAAATCACGAAAAAATGACTCAAACGAAAGAGTTGTACCTCAAGTTCATCAGTACCATCACCACACAAGCTGAGACCCCGTCTCACATCATAGAAATAGAACACCTGAATCTACCCCGAAAGGTCATATCTCCACGTGGCCTCGCCACAATGCACGATCCTATCCAAACACTGTTACCCATGAAACACCTCAGGTCACTATGCTCAAAATCGACAGCCACGCACAATTTGATGTCTGAAACCCAAGCAATTCATTACATCCACGGCGACACAAATAATATACGACATGCAACCCGATAGGTCATAACCAACACTCCATTTACCGAGCAACATGCAATTACTCTTCCCGCTCGACTTTCACTATGAATCCCCAATAGAACCGCACCACAGGTGCCCATAATCAACAAATCCTAACGTCTCACAACATAAAATAGCAACTCAAGCTGAATACGTAGCCACATCGTCCTGCCAACGAACTCATTACCAAGGAAGCCTGAAGCTGCTCCTTCCACTACTATAGCTCCTGCCAGAGCCGTACGATACGGTGCCCGGCACCAAATCAATATCGAATACACAACCTCGCCCGCGACATGCCCGGCCACAAGAAACGCATCCGAAAAGTCCCTCAATACCGGAACTGAACCAATGGTAGAAACCTCTGCACTGACATCCATCACGAAGGCCCAATTAAGAAAAGCAGTCCTTCCCAGCCATCCGCTGGTCTTTGGAAATGCAAACCACTCTGCTAGAACATGATCCGATGCACCTCGCCACTCAACCCGTGGCATTTTCCGGCATAGCCCATAGCGCAATAGTCTAGAATAACCCAACACTGAGACAGCCAGTCTACACCCCAACATCATATCCAAAACCTAACATACCAAGCAAAGGAAGGTCCACTCGGGCCTCCAAATCCCAATAGCTGCTAAACGGTGCCGATACACACGATCCACAACCACTACATAGTATGTACCTGAGAACTCCCAGTCTCTAACTCTATATAGCACACGAATCACCATACCTAATCCCAAATTCCGTCGTATGTATATATATCACACCTCAAGTACCCAATCATTCCACGAAAGATATTCAAAAATTCCCCTTTTCCTGAGACATATACTCTCGT
>NW_017678245.1:0-827 GCF_001879085.1 Nicotiana attenuata
ACATCATGTATCACGGTAAACCAGAAGTTTACTAATACAAAAGTAGCTACAGTAAATCAGAAGTTTACTAATGCCAAAGTTTATATCATAGTAAATCAGAAGTTTACTAAGAGATAGCACATGCCATAATAAACTTGAAGTTTTCATTTGCCATTTTTAAATGAGCTATTTGAGAATTCAGATAAACATATACTGAAGAACTAGAAGATTCTTCAAGAATTCTCCTGTGTTGCTTGTTCTCATAATAAATTGATTATACCAGCTAAAGTTGGGACTAAGACCCCTGATTCTGAAATATATAAAAGGTGAATATGGGCCCATTCACCTATCATGTGAACCACTTATAGATGCATATATAAGATGGTTACATGTATGTTTATTGTCAACCTGCAGTTTGACATTTGAAATTGCTTTTCTCACTTAAGAGCATAATTTTCAGATTATGAAATCAAGACAGTTCATCTTGATAATGCTGGTTTATATACAAGCTAGTTTAGCAGTGAATACCTCCTATTAATGGCTAAACTATTGTTTATGAGAACAAAGCTTCATGTGTTGGTCTAAGATTTTCTAAATTGCATATAGCAACACTTATATGCATCAGACCAACAATATATGATAAGTCCTCCCCTCACAATTGGTTTAGGATCAGAAACCAAATATTTTACTATCTTTTGATGTGTGGTATATGATTAATTTCTCTACCACAATGCACAAAGATATGTTTCCCAAAGAAGATTGGGGATATATGTTAGTTTTTCTAACATTTGGGGAATGGAATAAACAACGTGAAAAAATATGCTATATGAAATCGAATTATCTAATAT
>NW_017678245.1:4936-5712 GCF_001879085.1 Nicotiana attenuata
AGGATCTTCACGAAGGGGGTACAAAAAAAAAAGTTTTGTAGCTAGTGGGAATTGAACCCATGACCTTATGTAAATTTTGAACACCCTTGACCACTAAACTACTACTTTGGATTGTGTTAAGGTAGTTCAAACTTAATATATAGAGGTAAAAATAGATTTTGCCTTAAATATACAATGTAATTTTTCGGCGAAGGGTGTTCGGGTGAACACCCTTCGCGCCCCCTAAATACCGCCCCTGCAAACATAGGACGATGATATGCAGACCAAAGACTACACTACTCAAACTTAAAAAAAGACACCATTTTTTACCAATTAAAACTCTAAGATCATCAAAAAAGACATCATTTTCAACCAAGACAAAACTCAGGATTATCAAAAAGACATGAGTGAAGTGAAGTTAAAATCAAATTGGAATCTTCAGCGGATACTTTATCTTAGACTGATAATATTGTAATAATCCTTCTCAGGCCATCATCAATATCTGCCTCTCAAGATCATCTCATCCACCTCTTCATCAAATCAGGTTTCTCTCCAAGATTTGTCATTACATGACGAAGCCGAAATGAAGATGTAGATATAAGATGCTAAGAATTGGCTGTCCACAATACGAAAAAACGACTAGCATGTCAAATTGCATTTTCCTCATAATTACTTGCAGAAAACAACCATAACTCAAGAAACAAAAAGGATTTGGATCATAAAAGCAAAGTCGGCATCCACACTAGTCAAATAAGTCCAAATTGTCTATAAGATCAATTTTTAACGAGGAGGCATCT
>NW_017678245.1:15835-23185 GCF_001879085.1 Nicotiana attenuata
TTCACGCGATTGTGTGCGCACGTGAGCGCTCAGTATCAGATGTGCCTTGATGGCTTGTGATTCCCCGATCAAGGGGCGAGATGAAATCTCCGTGAGTTTGATGTTGGGCCAGTCTGGAGGACTTGAGGCCGGATCTTGCCTATGGCTTGAGCACTGAGGTGCTGATCGTGTGAGCAAGTGTTTCAAACTTATATGTTCGGTATTGTCCCTATTAGCCGGAATGGCGGTTTGGTATTCATGTGATGAGTATGTTAATACTGCGAGATGTATTTAGATGACTTGGTAGTGACGAAGAAGCCTGCTGGATAATAGATGAACTGTTAAGTGATTCCTTTCCTATTGTGATTTGATGTGTAGCTCGAATATGGGCGCGTGAAGAATATTTTCGTGTCTCCTAGTTGGAAAGTAAAGTGCAATACATGTGGCGGTATGAGTTCAGACTCAGGAAGACTAAGTTGACTGTGAAACGTATATGATGGTGGAAGGTATGCTGAAGTACTAAATTGAGGCGAAGCATGTGGGTTATCCCCTGCGGAGTGTTCTTAAGTGGTATGATCCTTATGCGTATGTTAGAAGATCTCATGTGTAATTGAAGGGTACATGTTGAAATTTGAGAATTCGGGTCGCTTAAGAGAGTGGACTCAACTGAGGTGGGAAGGAATGCGAGGTTTGCAGAGGATTACAGTACTAGATGATCTGTGTTTTCACGAACTGGTAGATGATTTGATTTTAATCTCACTATGATATGGTGAAATCATTAGAGTAATAGTATTATGGGTTATTGAGTGTGTCCTAATATATGGATTCGAGCCAAGTTGGGGAGGTTGCTGTTGATTAGCTGATTGCACGGTTATGTGCTATGTTGGTTCCGTTTCGAGGTACGCTGGCGAATCAGTTCTGGTTGCGGAAATTGAGCCGAGGATGGCACGAGCGAAGCAAAATTTTGACAAAGGTTATATGGTGCCTCGTAGATGTGTAAGAATCAGAGGATGTCTTAAGCTGTTGTTGGTAAAAATGCTCGGTACATGGAGCAGGAAGATGTTTGTTTGTATTGGGATAAGGATCTCATTTTGCGTTATCGGAGTGCCAATAAGGCACGAGTCACTATGTTCGTTGGGTCAGGTAATTTGCAGTTTGAATAAGAGTGAATGACTTTCGAGAATGGTTCTAATGTGTTCAAGATTCTACATGTGACAACCAGGTGTCTTAAGGTTGTGTATGTTGTTAGAGACTGTGTTTTCATTGGAAAATGTCAAGACTTGTGGTATTTTTAAGTTAATTATGGGATTCTATGCATCAGTATCAGGAGAATAAAGGTAACAGATTTAGATTCGCAGGAAGTTCTTCATAGTAGATTATTTTGGGAATGTGGTGTTTCTGGGAACATTTGAGCGAGTATTCAGTGGCTTATGGGTCTTAGACAGTGTGGTCTCGTGCTTGGGTCTCGTGTGGTAAGCCTGGGTTGAGGCATTGTGGTGCTACAGCAAGAAGGAATGTCAAGTGGATGATGAATCACAAAGGAAATTAGATAGATGGAATAGCTTGATAGTGGACCGGATCGGTATGGTAAGGATATGATTAATTTCTTTGTATGTGTTCGAGGTAATGAGACCTTACAGGTATTGTGCAGCAAAGCTCTTGAGTGCTGACAACTTGTCTAGTCTGGTCTAGTTAGAAGGATTCAGTCCTGACAGTTTAGCTTGTGCAAATGGAATTGGGGAAGAATTCTTGTTAGGTTTCACCGTGGTTTGGAGATGTATATATCTTCTATGGGCATGCGAAGCATGGAATGCGTAATGATTTTCTTCCAAATGGGATCAGTGGAAGTTGTTGGCTAGGTGAGTTACAGTTCAGTTCTGAAAAGAAGTTCATAAAACTCTTACGTAAAGAGTAGCCTCAGATAACGAAGGAAATGATACTGCTAATTGGAAGTGATTTGACGAGAGTATTTGTCTCGGAAAGGGGTAATGTGACTTAACTGATGATACTTCGATAGTATTGCGGCGCTTTCTTGTTAGATCGACTGCTGATGTCTGAGTTGTTTGATGGCACAGGGGAATTTTAAGAATATCTTTCGTGGAATGATTGGGTACTTGAGATGTAATATGTATTCATACGGCGGAATTTGGGATCAGGTACAGTGATTCGTGTGCTATATAGAGTTGGAGACTGGGAGTTCTCATGTTCAGGCTATGTAGTGGTTGTGGATCGTGTGTATTGGTACCGTTAGCGGCTATTGGGATTTGGAGGCCCGAGTGGATCTTTCTTTGCTTGGTATATTAGATTTTGGATATGATATTGGTGTGTAGACTGGTTGTCTCAGTGTTGGGTTATTCTAGACTATTGTGCTATGGGCTATGTCGGAAAATGCCACAGGTTGCGTGGCGAGGTGCATCGGATTATGTTCTAGCAGAGTGGTTTGTATTCCGAAGACCAGCGGACGGCTGGGAAGGATTGATTTTCTTAATTGGGCCTTCGTGGCGGATGTTAGTGCAGAGGTTTCTACCATTGATTCAGTTCCAGTATTAAGGAACTCTTTTCGGATGCGTTCTTGTGGTCGGGCTTGTCGCCGGGCGAGGTTGTGGATTTCGATATTTATTTAGTGCCGGGCACTGTATCGTACGACTCCGGCAGGAGTTATAGTAGTGGAAGGAGCAGCTTCAGGCTTCTTGGTAATGAGGTCGTTGGTAAGCTGATTGGATACGTGTTTAGCTTGAGTTGGCTCGGTTGGCCCCGAATTGTGTTGTTGAGGGGTAGGTTGATTCGATCGTTATTGAACTTGCTAGTGATCTGGGGAGATCTATGAGTTGATTTCTATTTTGTGAGACGTTATGATTTGTTGGATATGGGCACATGTGGTGCGGTTCTATTGGGGATTCATAGAGAAAGTCGAGCGGGAAGAGTAATTGGGTGTTGATCGGTAAATGGAGTATCGGTTATGACCTATTGGGTTGCGTGTCGTATGTTATTTGTTTCACCATGGGTGTAATGAATTGCTTTGGTTTCTGGCATCAAATTGTGCGTGACTGTCGGTTTTGAGCATAGCGACTTGAGGTGTTTCATGTGTAACAGTGTTTGGATAGGATTGCGCATTGTGGCGAGGCCACGTGGAGTTATGACCTTTCGAGGTAGATTCAGCTGTTCTATTTCTATGATGTGAGACGGGGTCTCATCCTTGTGTTGTAATGATACTGATGAGCTTGAGGTACAGCTTTTTCGTTGAGTCATTTGTCCTGATTTGAGTATGTTCAGACTGTTCCTCATTGGTGTGGGTATTATGCAAGTTGTGGTTTAGGCCTGTGTTGAGGTGTCATATCACCAGAGTGGTGTGTTGGATTCGAGGTGATCGTGGAGTCATTAATGAATACGAACAGATTTGATTTCAGTTTGTTAGAAGGATAATATCGAGGTTCGGCTCGGAAATTTGTTGTGGTAATAGTCAAAGGGAAGGGATTTCATGAATGGTTGATCTGAGAAAATGGTTACGGTTTATCGTGTGTTTCGTTTATCGTGTGTTTCATTTATCGCTGGCAGTATATGAAAGTGTTGGAATAAGACTTTAGCTAATAAGAAGTTTCCTACCGGTATTCTGGTGTTGTGGGCAACTGCTATGGATAGAAGTTATCGTTTCGAGTATTTGGGTTATGTAGTATATCATGTGATTGCACCTGAGGTTGCAGGTATGGGTCATTACAGCTGGTTCGGGCTTATTCTGAGTATAGAGGTGAGGTTCTGATCTTGTGTATGACTTCGGAAAGTGCAATGCGGTTCTACGGTTTATGGTCTAGATGGATTGTGAGATTTCAGCTATGTCGTGTTATCGGGGCTATGCGAGATAGGGTGGCGTGGGATCACCCCGGGTATATGCTTGGTAAGGTCATTCAGCTATTGGTCGGCTTCTAGTACAACTCTGGGTACGCTCGAGGACGAGCGTTGGTTTAAGTTGGGGAGGATGTGACGACCCGACCCGTCATCTCATGAGTTACCGCTCCATTTTCCCCATTTTATGCTTCTTCATGTTTCGTTATCGGTATTTGGTGTGTTAGAGTTGATTTGGATTGGTTTTGATAAGAAATGAGACACTTAGTCTCTTTAAGGAAGGCTTAGGTTGGAAAAAATCAACCGGACGTTGACTTATGAGTTAGAGGGCTCGGAGGTGATTTCCGGTGATTCGGTTAGCTTCGGGAGGTGATTTGTGACTTAGGAGTGTGATCGCAATTGATTTTGGAGGTCCGGTGTAGAATTAGGCTTGAATTGGCGAAGTTAGTATTTTGGCGAATTCCGGTTGATAGGTGAGATTTTGATCCGAGGGTCGGAATGGAATTCCGAGAGTTGCTGTAGCTTCGTTATGTCATTTTGGACTTGTCTGCAAAATTTCATGTCATTCGGAGGTGGTTTGGTTGGGTTTTTGATCAAAAATGGAATTTGGAAGTTCTTGAAATTGTTAGGCTTGAATCCGATGCAAATTTGGTATTTTAATGTTGTTTTGATCATTCCGAAGGTTGGAACAAGTTGGAATAATGGTATGGGATATGTTGGCGTGTTTGGTTGAGGTCCCGAGGGCCTCGGGTGTGTTTCGGGGTGGTTTCGGATCATTTCGGGCTGTTTTGCAATAGCTGAAGCTGGTATCTGGTATTGTTCTTCGCGATCGCGAGGGTCCCCTCGCGTTCGCGAAGAAGGATTTGGCTTCTGGGGTTTTGTTCTTCCCGTTCGCGAAGAGAGCCTCGCGTTCGCGAAGAAGAGGCAATTCTGTTGCGCAGGTCTTACTTTGGAGGCTCGTATCTCTCAATCTACAATGAGTTTGGAGATGATTAAAAAAGGAAAGTTGTAGCTCTTTGAATCTAGTTTCCAAAAACATATTATAATAGTAATTTGGAGTTGTGTGTAAAAAGTTATGACCATTACACTCGAGGCTGTCCGAGCAGAGTTTGGAAAATGAATTTTTGGAAATTTGTTCTTCGCGAACGCGAGAGGAGGACCGCGAACGCGAAGAACAAATCCCTGGGCAGCAGAATAAAGTCCAAACTTCGTCCCATTTGCCATTTTTGACGATTTGGAGCTTGGATAAGGCGATTTTTCGGGAGATTTTTGGAGAGAACAACGGGGTAAGTATTCTTAACTCAATTTTGGTTGTATAACTTGAATCTATCACTAATTTTGGTGTTTAATCCGCGAATTTTGTTGGAAAGTATAGAAAACCCTCTTGGATAAAATCATGGATTTGAGGGTCGAAATGTTATGGGAATTGGATAATTTTTGTATGGTTAGACTCGTGGAGAGATAAGGAATCCGATGATGTGAATTTTATAATTTTTCGAGAAGTGGGCCCGGGGCTCGGGTTTTGCCAACTTCGTGATTTTCGATGTTTTTCGAGTCTTTTCGTTAAGCTATATTCACCTATTCGTTTATGTTTAATAAATGTTAAATAGACGATTTGGGTTAGTTGGTTGGCCTTGTCTTCACAAGAGGCGCCATCACGACCGGGTTTGGAAATTGGGTCGTGACAAATATGAGCATGAAAGGCCAGCTAAAAGACCTCACATCCGGGATTTTGCTGAACCATCGCAAGAGCAGTGGGCTTGGTTAGCTAAAGAAAATGAGTACAGGGCCCGCATAGGAGCATTGGAAAAACAGGTCCAAGACCTCCGATTTGAAAATAGCGTGCAAGCCGCGGCCGACGAAGGTGAAAGAAAGAAATTGGCCAAAGAGAATGAAGCCTTACGAGCCCAAATCCAAAAGATGAAGCTAGAGGCCGAAAACCCCGTCAGAAGTGCCAAAGATACAAAGCTTATAGAAAATCTAAGGCAAAAAGTGAATGACTACAGTTTTGATCTCAACAAAGCGGAAAAGGAATTAGCTGGGGTTCGGAAACAATTGGCTAAAACGCGGAAGAACGGGCCCGCATGGTTAAACAGTTGAAAGAAGAATACGATAATGAGGTCACAGGATTAAAGAAAAAGGTCATTGCCACAGAGAACAGAATGATTAAACAGGCAAAAGAATTCAAAGTTGAAAGAGAGCATTGTTACATGGCATTGGCACAATTAGAAATGGACTTGCAACAACTCCGGGAACAAAGCCAGGTAGCTGAGCAAACTTTGGAGGCTAGGACCCAACAGATAGGGCGGTTGCTTCAAGAAAAAGGCAGAATCAGAGAGAGAATCTTAACCGTTGCTCATTCTATTACTAGGAAATGCCAAATGTGCGAGAACATGACCCATACTACCTTCTTTGCATCAGTGATGATATTTGTGAAGCAGATAATGAGTGACCTGGACAGATTTCAAGGGGAACTTGCTTATAGGCCCGCGGCGAGACCGAACGATGTCCCGCGGGCACCAGGAGCTTTAATGTACTCATGATTGTCTTTTGAGTCTGTATTTCTTTTTCTACTAGAGTTTGTCATTTGAGTCTGTATTTCCGTTCTGCTGGAGTCTGTATTTCCTTTTTAGTCAGTCAGTTGATTGAGTCTGTATTTTGTTTGAGCTAGAATAGGGATGGTGGAGTCTGTAGTTCTTTTCTGCATTGGAGTCTGTTAGTTGTTTTGTCTCAGTCTTATTTGCTATCAATAAAATTGGATTTCCCAAAAATATTTTGTTTCTACTTTACATTATTCTTCACGAACTACGCTTGGTCTGATTCACGCGGGGTCGTGATACGTAGGCAATCTCCATAGGATTCGACCGTAACCAAATAATAAAATAGGAGAGAAAATGCAAAAATAGAGAGCGGCAAGAAACAATGGAAAATAAAAAAGCAAGTGGCACATAGAAATAAGGAAAAGCCAGGATGACGCATGCAACCAAGCAAAGGCATAATAGAAATGGTTAACTGCTTAGGTGCATTCACTCCCCAATGTGCGGTTATCTATCTGTTAATGCCCTAACCGCTAACAAAGTTGTTGTTGATGAGTTTAGGCAAGTGGTTAAGTTGACTGGCATTCTGGAAACCCATCCCTACAACACTCGCTCTAAGGATAAGTCAAGCATGGTCAACCAGGAATTGGAAGCAAGCATTGTCGACCCATCTAGGGAGGAGGAAGTAGTGGACGTTAATGCAATGAAAGAGGAGATGTATAAACTGAAGCAACAAATGGCCGAGATGTACCAGGCCTGGTCGAAGGGACATCCACCACCAGCCTATCCTGCTAACCCCACCTACCTCCCACCACTAGCTCAGCCTCAAGATCCTCCCACAGTGAACTCATCTCCTGCTTTCCCTACTTACCAGCAGTATTACGGAACCACCTCTCAAACACCCCCACCCCCACCACCCAAACAAATTCCATGCCCTCCACCACCAATTACTCTTGTGTTCGTAGCTCCCCCACCTGTCACACTACACAGGTCT
>NW_017678246.1:0-1959 GCF_001879085.1 Nicotiana attenuata
ACCCGGGTGACCACGGAGCTTTCACATTTCACCGTGAGGTAGAGTGCTTTATTATGTTCAGTGCCTTCCAAAGGCAACTCATCATCAGAAATGTAACCCTGTTGACATCAAAGATCTTGTTTGCTATTTTCTCTAAATGGTTCACAGAAATCTTATCGGGCACGTGGGCCTCATTCAGAATTTTCATCAATGCCTGGCGGGGCTCATCTGAGTGAATCAATAATGATAGCAAAGAGATTTGCGCCGGGGTCTTTCTCAACTGTTCTATAATGGAATAATCCTGTGCCTTCATCTTCTTCAAAAATTCTTCTGCCTCCTCTTCAGTTACAGCTTTCTTCACCGATACTGGATTATCTTTGGTGAGTTTAGCCCTTCTCAGCTCATCAGGAGCAAAGCATCTCCAAGAGCGAGTCAATCTATGTGTTTCACAAACTTCTTCCTTAACTTCCTTTCCCTGATACATCACTGTCACTCGGCCGTAATTCCATGGGACGGCCTTTCCACTGATTACCGGTAGCTGAGTCACTGGCTTGATGACAACCGGCTCTGTGCGAGCCCCTTTCACAATCACAGCGGGCTTAACAGCTGCCCCGGACACTACCACTTTAACTGGTTCTTGTTTTTCTGCAACACTGCTCAAAAGCTCTTTCTTCATCACTACAACTGGTTTGCTAACTGTTTCTCCTACCTTGATCGATGCTCTCTCCTTTGCTAGTTTCTCATTTGATCTATCCTCACTAGCCCTGATCATCATTACGGTTTGTGACGGCTTCTTATGCTCTCCCTTTTGGACTAGCTCGATCATATGGGTCTCGTGATGAGTTGGTAATGGATTTTGGGTGATGTTAGGCGCTTCTGGGGCTTGCACTTCAATTCGGCGGGTATCAATGAGTTCTTGGATGGCCGTTTTCAAGTGCCAACATTTTTCTGTGTCATGTCCCGGCGCGCCTGAGCAATATTCACAACTCACAGAGTGGTCCAGATTCCTTGGGGGAGGATTTGGCAATTTGGGTTTAATCGGGTTCAGCATGCCCAACTGTCTCAATCTGTGGTACAAGCTAGTGTAAGATTCACCCAAGGGAGTGAGAGTCTTCTTCTTTTGCAACCTATCATTCTTAAATGCGGGATTGGGTCGAAAAACGGTTCCAGCGGGATTTCTGTTGGTTCTTGGGGGTGGGTAGGTGTTTTGAGATGAGTAAGTATTTTGTGGGGTAGGTGCGCGCCATTGCGCATGAGTAGGAGGTTGGGGGTATGTTTGGGCATGGTGGACAGAGAAATGGGGAACAGGAGCTGGGTAATAGTGCTGTGATGGGCCATATGGGGTGTGTGGGTAGGTTTGGGGGTGAGGGCGAGGTTGATGATAATATGGTGATGGACCTCTAGACCAAGCTCTCGATTCCACTACTGCAACCTCTTCTTTCTTCTTCTTTCCCAATACTCCTCCAGTGCCGCTCTGAATAGCCTGAGTAGTTGCTTTGATTGCTGAATAACTCATAATCTTGTTAGACTTGAGACCCTCTTCCACCATACTTCCCATTTTCACGACCTCATTGAAAGTTTTTCCCACTGCTGACACCAGATGACCATAATAGGTTGGCTCCAAAGCCTGAAGGAAATAATCAACCATCTCATTCTCTTTCATTGGAGGATCGACTCTTGCTACCTGCTCTCTCCACCGAAAACCATACTCTCTGAAGCTTTCTCCGGGCTTCTTCTCAATTTTAGTTAGTGACAGACGGTCCAGGACAATTTCGAGATTGTACTAAAAATGACATGCAAATGCTTGGGCCAGATCGTCCCAAGTGTACCATCGAGCATGATCCTGTCGTGTGTACCACTCCAAAGCTGCTCCACTTAAACTTTGACTAAAGTAAGACATCAATAACTCGTCCCTTCCTCCCGCTCCTCTCATCTTGCTGCAGAATCCCCTTAAGTGGGCCACCGGATCAACATGGCCAT
>NW_017678246.1:5453-23179 GCF_001879085.1 Nicotiana attenuata
TCTGACGGGGTTGTCGGCCTTTAGCTTTATCTTTTGGATTTGGGCTCGTAAGGCTTCATTCTCTTTGGCCAATTTTTTTCTCTCACCTTCGTCAGCCGCGGCTTGCAAGCTATTTTCAAATCGGAGGTCTTGGACCTGTTTTTCCAATGCTCTTATGCGGGCCCTGTACTCATTTTCTTTAGCTAACCAAGACCAGTGTTCTTGCGATGATTCAGCAAACTCCCGGATGTGAGGTCTTTTAGCTGGCCTTTCGTGCTCATATTCTCTTCTATACCAAGCAAGGTATCCTGGCGACACTTCGCCTTTGGCCCGATCCTGTACGCAAGTATCCTCTTTTAAGTACTGGCATTCATTCCAGATCTGGCAGACTCTTGCTTCTGGGAACTGTCCGTCGGGGCTAATTTCAACCACCTGAGCACTAAGATTGCCATCTTTTGGCACTATTTGGCACCTCCCGAGTTGCCTTAAAACCCGATACGGGGCGTAGGGCTGGATGCTCTTAAGACCCATCAAAAGGAAGTGCGGCCCCGTTGCTGGCATATATATGATTTCATCAACAGGCAACCATCTAAACGTCCACTCTATTTGACTAGCAGTGAGGGATCGAAAGTATGAAGTCCAACCCGTGAATCCCTCGGGCATGCTGATCCCCTTAATCCTTGTGTAAAACTCTTCTATACATGTCTTATTTGTAGACCCATAACTTAGGAACTGAGGACGATGGCACAAGTGTTCAGTCATCCACATCTGCAACAATAAATTGCACCCCTCGAAGAAGTCTCCCCCGGCTTTGCAAGCTGTAAGAGCGCGGAAGATTTCGGCTAATATCATGGGCGCAAGGGTGCTTTTGGCTTGGGTGAGTAGAGTGCTGACAACTCCGGCTATTTTTATGTCAATGTTTCCGTCTTTCCTTGGAAATACCACAAGCCCCAAATAGACCACCATAAAGGCAAAACGTCTATGCTCCTCCCATTTTTGGCGGTTCCCTTTGCTACATATCTTGTTTTCCGGGTTGTTGAAACCTCCTATATGGCCGTGTCTGTGATATATGAAGTGTGGAGTATAAAAGCCGTTTGCCAAATTTGCATTGTGGACCGTCCTGCTTATTTTCAATGAGTCTAAAAATCTGTGCACAGCCACAGCTCTCGAGGCAACCAAGTACTTTTGCCTTAAAGGAACCTCATCTTTTCCGATGTAGCCGGCTATTTCCTCCAGTGTCGGGGTCAACTCAAAGTCCGAGAAATGGAAGACGTTATGTGCCGGGTCCCAACAGGTGACCAACGCTCTGATGATGTCTCCCCGAGGCACAATCTCTAACAAACCGGTAAGCCCTTTCAAATATTTTTTGACCTCATCTTGCCCTTCTCCTCCTAAGTCGCTCCACCACAGACGCAACTCCAAAGGGATTTTATGCATGATTGAAAAAGGTTCATTTTGAGTCGTGCTCATCTTGCACATTTATTAAGGTGATTTAATCACTTATTCGACCTAACAATGAAAAATGACACTATTTTTGTTCAGATTTCCAATTAAAACAAAGGGCCGGTTTTGCAGTTACGACCTTTCAGCACTTCGGGGAGAAGATTTTAAGGCTGTGCCTGCTAACCGTTGAAATTGACTCAAGGTGGCTGTTCTTGCAAAAACAGCCTTCCGGCGCCCTTTTGGGGACATTCGGCTTATTTTAAACAAGAATGGCGGCACCCGACTTATTCATGACGAAATTAAAAAAAAAAAACTGGCATTTTGGCTATTTTTTGAAAAAGGGGAGGTTGGACTCGATGAGGGTTTCCTACGTATCTCACATCCGGTAAGAATCAAACCTGCGTAGTTCGGGCAAATAAACCTAACTATTTTTGAAAACAAGACTCTTTTTGTTTTTGTTGGCAAATACACTATTTCTGAAAGCAAGACTCCTTTTTTTTTCTTATTTTCTTTTTCAGTGGCAAATAAACAAACAAATTTGAACATAAAACTCTTTTTCGTTTTTCTTTTCCATTGGCAAACAAAACAAACTAAAAAAACTTTTCTTCTCTTCCTTTCATTTTCTCAAAAATCTCGCAGCATTTCGGCACTACTTGGACATTGGTTTTTCTAATATAGGTAGTTAACTTTCTACGCTGCTATCTTCTCTTTTTCTCTTTTACTTTTTCAATTTTTCCCAGATATTCAAAGCCGGTCAGCATGTGAGTCCAAAACACATAAATGCACAAATAGGATGCATCAGGATGGTCCATTATTCCGTGTACACCTGTCCTAGACGGACCCAACCCCTGTGTTGAGTCCCCTAAGTCAAAATGCACGTGATGCAAATAAGCGTTCCTACTAGGGATCCGGCATGGAATCAAGTTATTCTAGGTTCAAAACCTGGGTATGTGTTCTAGACTGTGTACCCGAGCGGACAACTCGAGTCGAGGAGGGGGCTACGTACCGGGGACCCGCGGGATCGTCCGGCTTAGTAACTTGTCCGGCCTCTTTCTTACTTTAAGGTATGACACTAACAGAATAGGGAGTCTCAACCAGTAAGCACATCCCCGGAGGTGAGAAGAGAAGGTTTTCGGCACAGTTTATATATACAGTTCACATAATATCAAAGCGGTAAAGCATGTAGCACATAAGGCATGGAAACATGTAGGAAAATCAGATAAAGCCAAACATAACAATTATTCTAAGCTCGAATTCTTAAACCCTGAACCGACGTTCTGGGTTTGCGTCCCCAGCAGAGTCGCCAGAGCTGTCACACCTCCTTTTCTACACCCGCAAGGGCATAAAGGAGTTTTTCCAATTAAAGGACAATCGGAACGGGATTTATTATTAAAATTTCAGAGTCTCCACTTGGGAGATTAACGGTGTCCCAAGTCACCGGTTGAATCCCGAACCGAGGAAATTATGACTCTGCTAACAGTCCACGAGCCAGATATCCGGGTAAGGAATTCTGTTAACCCGGGAGAAGGTGTTAGGCATTCCCGGGTTCCGTGGTTCTAGCACGGTCGCTCAACTGTCATATTTGGCTTATTTATTTGATTTTTACTACATGTCTTATCTTACATGCTTTTTAACTTTGAGCCGCTTTTATGTTATTAGTTTAAGAGAATTGCAACATCGTGAAAACATGTCTCGAATCGCGTCACATAAATGCACCCGCGATTTTTGACACATTTCGACTTCGTTGAGATTTGGATTTGGGTCACATAAATGCGCACCCGTAATTAAGAAGGTAAGATTATTAAAAACGCGCCTAAAGTGACTAACGAGTTATTATCTTTGGGGAAGGCCGCGAAATTCGCTAAACGACCTATCCCAAAGTCTAAGTATTTTAGTATAAACATTTATCGAGGGCCCCACAATTTATCAATGTTTCATTTAGCGAGGCTCATCTCGTTTTATTGTTTAAAGGCCAATCTTAAAGTGGACTATGATTTTCTATTCTATTTTGTCTCTAGTAATAAAAGAAAAGTCCTAATTTAACATTGTTTAAGAGTTATTATACTTGGGTCCATGAACTCATATGTAATCAAATCCTTTAAGTCGTTCTGGGCCTTGAATGCAACCCACGTAAAGGGATTAATCAGGTGGGCCCACAGGGCAGGCCAATCGTAGGCCTGGGCTGGAAGGTGTCTCGACTGAAAGCTGCAGGCAGCTGTTTGGGCCCAGCTTTCGAATCCAGTAAGATAAATTCCATGTCCATTTATAGTTCAACTTAGCTACTTCACAGACGTTCTGAAGTTCAAACCCACTTAGTTATGAAATTTCACTCTCACATGCAACGTGCAGCCCGGATAATCACTAATCACGATTCAATTCAACAATGCAATTTATTACTCGAGCTACTTGCATGTTTTTTCTGATTTTTTATTGAGGCCCTAGATGACAACTTTTGAAAACTGAAATCTCAATCATGGAATCAAAATTCACTTACAGTATACAGAACGACTAACAACCTGATTTTATATCCAAAGACATGCAAAAATTTCGTTTAACTATTTACCTATTTGAACATTTGGTTGCTCAGAAGTACCATCCTTAAGACTACATTAAGCTAACAATATCAATAGTCGGATACAGCTAAAAATTTAGAAATCTACGGCAATGCCAACTACTCACAATATTCCAGTTATTTATACTCTACCTAATCTAACCTATGAACCTATGCAATACAGACACAGCGGAACAACCAACTCCTATTTCTTCTAACAACTAACATGAAACTAACTTCAATTTAGCTATTACAGCCAATCAACTAACAGATGATACTTGTAATCAATCAAAAAAACAGTCCAAGCAGTCCCGTTACAGTCCAATTAGTTACATTCAGATCAGAATTAAACCACAAATCTACCCTATAATCAACTAGCCTTACATCATAGTCCAATTTAAACTAGTTTAACAGTCCAGGCATGTTATAGCATGAGCGAAATTGGAAATAGGGCTTCATTTAAATCCAACTGAAGGTTACATCAGGGTAGATTTAAGTGTGTACCTGAAAATCAATTGCAATGAACAAAGAAGAGAATCAGCAGCAGTAACAGTTTCCAACAGCAAAATCAGTGTGAATCAACCCAGGAGATGATGTCAAATGATCCAGAGGAAATTTCACGCCAAATCAAACACAAAGACCAATCGAGACACCTTGAATAGTACCAAACCAATCAACACAGCTTGAACAGACCAACACTTGACCCAAAATCAGCTTATATGAGTCTAATTCCACTTGAAAACAAATCAGTGAATGACTGAAACTTCAGCAGCCTAGGATCAGTCCAATTTCACTATCTAAGAGCTGAAGTTATCCTGAAATTTCTAACGGAGCAATACTTTTTTTTTGATTTTTTGAAGGTTTTCTATTGTTTTTGGGTTTTTGACTATTTGAATTTCAAATCAAATCTGGAGATTAGAGAGAAAGTTATGAAGGGGAGTTTTGGAGGCTGAAAACTCTGGGATTTCTTAGGCTGAAAGCTAAAAAAAAAACCCCTCCTCAAGGCAATTCAATGCCTATTTATAGGCAAACAAAAATGCTAGAAACTTCTATCACCTACCCTCCCCTAAATAAGACCTAAATATGCCCACATGTGACCTCCCTAGTATAATATTCCTCTTTGCTACCCTTACCCCTTCCCTGAACTAAACCAAATAATTAACTGCCCTAATTCCCTTTTGTTTTCTGATTAACCAATGGACTAGTCTTAATTAACTACCATTAATCCTAAACCAATCAATCGAGCCAAATATTTCTGCCCAAAACTAAAATCCAGCCAATAGACTAATCAAGACCAAAACATAATCAAACTAATCTAAAGATAAAGAAACAATTATAAGCAAAACACAACTAAAATAACAGTAAAAGTCAACAAAGAACAAACATAAATTAAACATTAAGAAGCTGAGCCCTAAACCTCAACATGCAGAATAACGGAAAATGAGAAAGAAAAATTAAGAAAAATGAAAACAAGAAACTTACTAATAATAGGAACTCCGGCCAGCCGCCGACGTCCGAATCTTTCAAGATTTTTGACATGTAACATCCCCAACCATGTGTTTTCACAAGAAAACACCTGGTTAAGGATATTACGGTCCAAAATCACAAAGATTTTGGGTTAGGGTTCTTTGCTGGAAAATTAAAAAAATCAAATTCGAACCGTTCCGACCAGATTCGAGGAACACGTCTTGGGTATTAGGGACGAGAAGGTTAAGGCGAGTCTATGGTGTAAATTCGGGGTCATTTGGCATAGGTGACGCACTGGCCGGAAAACATCAAACGGATATTCGAAGCTTTCTGGGTAGATTCGAGGTATAGGAACATGGGGAATGGAAAGAGGAGGTTGGGGGGAATCGATGGTGTTAATTTGGCGGTCATCGGCGTTGGTTGCGTTTCCCGCCGGCGAGGATTAGGGCTGGTACGAGGAAGACCTGTTTGGTCTTTGATTTTAATTATTCCAAATGACCGTTTAATATTCACCCTCAAAAAATCGTGGGCCGTCGGATGAGAGGGAGATCAAGGGCTGGGATTACTGATGCCTCAAAACGGCGTCGTTTCGGGTGAGCTGGGGGCTGGACCGGGCTGGGGTATTGGGCCTGGGCGTGGGAAGGGAATTAATTCCCTTGGGCTGGAAGGCAACGAGCCCAATTTTGGGCAGCCTATTCTTTTCTTCCCTTTCCTTATTCATTCAAATCTCTTTAATTATTTCTCTCTTTTTATTCTGTTTCTATTTTGTAATTTTTTATAATTTTTGTTGATTTATAAAGAATGCAGAAATAAAAATAAAAATTAAACTAAACTATTTTGCGACAATTTCACAATTAAAGCAATAAAAATGCTAAAGTGAATTTTTGTCATTTTTCATATCTTATTTTAAAACAACTTAATCCCTAATTAATAGTAAAATATGAAATAAAATCCTAAATGCAGATGCATATTTTTTGTATTTTATATGAATTAACATGCACAAACAAAATGCAAACAATTATCGAAAAAATGACACAAAAATGCACAAAAATTGTAAAAATAAAGAAAAATCTTTTTGTTCGAATTTTGTGGGAATAATTCATATATAGGGCAAAAATCACGTGCTCACAGTATTGCTATTGAGGGTTGTAGTGAGCTGAATATAACTTGGATTTCGACTTGAAGTTACTATAGGAGTTGTGTGTATTGTGTTCTTGCATGTGCTTAAGGTTATCTTGATGTTGATTAAGCTAAATGCATGGAGTAGACATGAACTAGTGAATAAAGCTACTAATTGAAGATAGTTGGAGTTGAGGATTGTTTCCTTTGTTATAAATATATGGTATAAGGATGGAATCATTGATGAATGACTTCATTATCATGTTAATGATACTGTTAAATTAATGTAAGAAGTCTATAAGGGGTGATATGGTTTATACGAATTCCAATCGGAGCTTGCCGCTCGTCGTGAAGTAGTTGTGACTTGTTGTTGTTATATGGTGTCTTGTTATTGATATTTTTAGGTTTCTGGACTTCCCTGACTGTTTTTGTTGGTATATGGTATTGGAGGAGTCCCTTGTTACAAGGGAGATGCTGCCCGAATTTACGTAGACGAGCTACTAGCTTAAGTTACAGACTTAGCCTCTGTTCAACACTGATTTTGAATCTCCTTATGCTATGATAGATCGAGTTGACTTGTTTGAAGAGTTGCTTGGAAGGTATAGAGGACTCAACATGTTTAAGGTATGTTAAGGCTCTTCCTTTATTCTTTTGGCATGATCTAAAGTGAAACGAACATAAACGATACGCTATTTCATAATGAATCTACTCCTAGCAACTAAGGTTGTCCATGTTATTCTTTCCTTACAAAGTTATTCCAAGAAAGTATATATGATCCTAGAGTCCTAGTGAAGTTCATATTGATGGTATGATGTCGATAATGTTAATCGATGGTGCAATGACCTTATGGCGGGGCCCTGTCCCGATCATTACGGTTTTATGTACTCTTAGAGGCTTGTAGACAGATGTCAGGTGTATGGATACTTGTATGGCCTTGTCGCCTATGTTTTGAGTTTACAAATGGTCATGTCGGCCTAATAGGCCCGTATGTCACATGTATAAGTTTGTATATCATGTTGGGTCATCATATGTTGAGTATTCCCTTATGTTTTATTCTTGTTATCTCATGACATGTTTTCTAGCTCATTTACCCTTGATAGTATGATAAGAAAGATATGTTACGTTGGTACTCGGTTGAGTAAGGCACCGGGTGCCCGTCGCGGCCCTTCGGTTTGGGTCGTGACATCATCTCGAGTAGCACGTGTCCTCACCATTTGTGAGAGAATAGAAGACATAAGTTTAGAATTGTGATATCAAAAATCTCGCACGACATGGAAATCAAACGAAACGGAATTTTCCTAACAGTTACATAGCCTCTCGTAGATAAGTACAGACGTCTCCGTACCGATCGGCGAGACTCTAATAAACCGACTTGTGATTCATGACTCCTATGAACCTAGAGCTTTGATACCATCTTAGCACGACCCCGGTTCGCCCTCCGTGAACCATCGTAACGGCACCGTCTCTATGACTAGGTAAGCCTAAATTGCGGAAAAGAAACCAAAATTTGCGGAAGTAAAACAATTTAAAATAGAAATAAGAAATAATCAGTGTATAAATGTGCCGCTCGGCATACACCATATTTAATTCTAAAAAAAAACACATAAATCCAAGACCCGGAAACCCACGAATCACAAGCTAAGAAGTACTACATAGCTCTAACTCCGGAATGTCTAACCAGAACTGAAATACAGAAGGGCTAATACTAAACAGCAAGAATAGAGAGAGACTCCTCGGTCTGCGGACGCGACAGATTTACCTCGAAGTCGCTATAGCCGTCGCCTCGCCTCAGGGGTGGTAGGACTGAGTCGAAGTACCTGGATTTGCACATGAAAAACATGTGCATGAAGGGCGTGAGTACACCACACGGTACTCAGTAAGTGCCAAGCCTAACCTCAGTCGGGTTGTGACGAGGAAGGTCAGGGCCCTACTGAGGTTAAATAATAATATAAGGTTTAACAGTGTGAAATAAACAGTGTAAATAACTAACACAGGATATGAAGGACAACAACAACTATTCCAAAGGCAAGTAAAACACAGAAAGAGAATACAGCTCAGCTCTGAGATAACAACCGGGGATCTCCCAGGATACCGCCCTGTAGTCCCCAAATATAAATATCATATCCAGTGGATCTCCCAGGTGCAGTCTCGTAGTCCAACTCATAAATGCGCGGGGATCTACCGGAATACCACATCTGTAGTCCCAAATATAAATACTCAGTAGTGGGGACCTACCGGGTGCAATCCCGTAGTTCCAATGTAAAAGTGCAAGGGGATCTCCCGGAATGCATTTTCGTAGACCCAAAGTAAACATACAGGGGAGCTTCCGGGATACTGTCCCATAGTCCCAAAGTAAATATGCAGCAGCAACAAAAACTCAATTCAATCAATTTTCATACCAAAGTGAGACAGATAATTCTAGCGTATCATGCTTCACGTAATACAATTAAGGCAGTTAAGTCAAATAGAACAATTTATTCAAGTAGACATGCCTCTCTAGTCTAACAGCAGGCTAAATTTCCAAGTAGTGTAAGCAAGAAAAGAAGAACACAATTCAAGGCTATTTTTAATGAAGTAAAAAAAACCGAATTTCCAATAATTAGCACAAGTATGCGCTCTTCACCTCACGTACAAGGCATTACAATTATTACAATATCAATCCTAAGGGGAAAGGTCCCCCACACAAGGTTAGATAAGCCACTTGCCTCGAACCAGCTCAATTGTCAACCCGAAACCACGTTCTTGCCACGAGTATCCGACTCCAAATGGCCCAAATCTATTCAATTAAATTTCATAATGTAACTAACACTTCAAGTAACTGATTCTACAATTAAATTCTAAGCTAATACGCAAAATTAGGTGCAATGACCAAAACGCCCCTCGGGCCCACATCTCGGAATCGAGTGAAATTTATATTTTCCCGAATCCTCACATTCTCACGAGCTCATACATACCAAGAACACTGAAATCGGAGCCCAAATGACCCCTCAAATTCTCATTTCAAAGTCTCTTAATCCCAAGCCCTAAATCCCACAATTACCACTGGTTTTTCTTAATTTTTCATGCTTTAATTGATAAAAATCATTCCAATAACGAGTTTAGGGATCAAAGACCTACCTTACCCCGATGAACTCCTCTGAAAATCCCTCTTGAAAAGTACTTCCCAAGCTTCTTCCCATTTGAAAAAAGATGAAAAATGACTAAGTTTCGCGAAGGCAAGGATTTATATGATCTGCCCAGCGATTACCGCATATGCGACATTTCATTTAAGGGGGAGATTCCGCACCTGCGGCTACATCACCGCAGATGCGGTGCCGCTTCTGCGGTTACCTGACCGCATCTGCGGTCTATTCCCTTTTGCCTCCAAAACCGCTTCTGCGACCACTGAGCCGCTTCTGCGGCGCCGCACCTGTGGAACCCAAACCGCAGATGCGGTTATGAGAGATACCAGCAGCTTCAGCTGCTTCAAACCATTCCAAAACCTCCCGTCAACCCTCCGAAATCATCTCGAGGCCCCCGGGACCTCAACCAAAGGACCAACAAGTCTAATATCAGTGCCCGAACTTGTACCAATCCTTAAAACACCTAAAACAACATCGAAACTTCAAATTAACCATGGATTCAAGCCTAAGAACTTCAAATTTCTCTATATACGCTTTCGATCAAAAAGTCTATCAAATCTCGTCCGAATGACCTGAAATTTTGCACACACGTCACATTCAACTCTACGAAGCTATTCCAATTTTCAGAATTCCATTCCAACCCTTGGATCAAAATCTCACTATCGAACCGAAAACTTCAAAAATCAAACTTCCGGCATTTCAAGCCTAAATTAGCTTCGGACCTCCTAAACACAATCCGACCACGCCCCTAAACCCGAAATCACCCAACGGAGCTAACGGAACCTTCAGATTTTTATTCCGAGGCCATCTTCACACCGTTTCGACTACGGTCAACTTTCCAACACTTAAGCTCTCATTTAGGGACTAAGTGTCCCAAAACTCTACGAAATTCAAAACCGACCATCCCGGCAATTCAAAATAGCAGAACTAAACATGGGAAAAACTGTTAATAGGGGATCGGGGCGTAAACTCTAAAAACGACCGGCCGGATCGTTACACGTACATACAATAGTAATGTCCCCAAATGGATATAGATATATGTATTAATGTCACTAGTTGTAGTGGTATAGATATAATATAATAATATTCTCAACTGCAGTGCTATATATAGGATAACGATAACATCCCCAACTACTGTGGTATAGATATAATGTAATAATGTTTCCAACTGCAGTGGAATGTGTTTGTGTATCTCTAAGGCTCATTAGTTAGTCCAGCGATTAACAATTTAGAATGACGTAAAGTCGTTAGCTTGCTGAACAATATTACGGATGTTACTTCCAATATATTTATCTTTAGAGTGAATCGAGGCTCTTTCTCTCTCTCTCTTTATATATATATATATATATATATATATATTCTAATTATAGAACATAGAACAACACCAAAGGCAAATAAATGAACCTAGATGATATCATGAGTGGAGTATTTAAACGTGATGTTTCGTTAAGCTTTCCNAAAGTGTTTGGATAGCAGAACAAAATGCCTTCGTCATTTAAATCTCAAAAATATGCCAAATACAATAAAGTTCAATTAAACCAAAAAATCATACATAGTATCGCTTGACTGCGTCAGAGTTGATAGCCATTTCTACACATTTTCCTTCCACATCTGTCAAATATAAAGCGCCATTGGACAACACTCTGGTTACAACAAATGGCCCCTGCCAGTTTGGGGCGAACTTTCCTTTTGCCTCAGCCCAATGAGGTAGGATACGTCTCAACACCAACTGTCCTGCTTCAAACTTCCGCGGACGCACTTTCTTGTTATATGCTCTTGCCATTCTCTGTTGGTACAACTGACCGTGACACAGTGCTGCCAATCTCTTCTCATCAATCAAACTTAGTTGTTCCAAGCGGGCTTTAACCCATTCAACATCATCAATTTCCGCCTCGGCGATGATCCGGAGGGACGAGATTTCAACTTCTGCGGGTATTACTGCTTCAGTTCCATACACCAGTGAATAGGGAGTCGCCCCTACTGAATTGCGGACAGCAGTGCGATAGCCTAACAAAGCAAAAGGTAGCTTTTCATGCCATTCCCTTGACCCTTCTACCATTTTCCGAAGTACTTTGCTTGATGTTCTTGTTAGCTGCTTCGACTGCCCCATTTGCCTTAGGACGATATGCGGTGGAATTGCGGTGCGTGATCTTAAACTGCTGGCATGTCTCGGCCATCAAATGACTGTGATGATTACCTTCGGGATCCCAAACCGACATATGATATTCGAATGCACGAAATCAACCACTGCCTTCTTGGTCACAGATTTGAAGGTTCTTGCTTCAACCCACTTAGTGAAATAATCAATAGCTACCAGAATGAACCTGTGCCCATTTGACGCCGCTGGCTAGATCGGTCCAATGACATCCATTCCCCAAGCAACGAACGGCCATGGTGCTGACATTGTATGCAATTCAGATGGTGGAGAATGAATCAAATCTCCATGTACCTGACATTGATGACACTTGCGCCCGAAACTGATGCAATCCCGTTCCATAGTAAGCCAATAATAACCTGCTCGGAGAATCTTCTTTGCCAATACATATCCACTCATATGAGGTCCGCAAACTCCCGCATGTACCTCAGCCATGATAACTGTAGCCTGTTTAGCATCCATGCATCTCAACAATCCAAGATCTGGGGTTCTCTTGTACAACACTCCTCCACTGAAGAAAAATCCGCTTGCCAAGCGTCGAATTGCTCTCTTTTGATCCCCTGTAGCTTGTGCTGGGTATACTCCCATCCGGAGGTATTCTTTGATATCATGGAACAACGGCTCACCATCAAGTTCTTCTTCCACCATATTACAATAAGCATGCTGGTCTCGGACCTGAATCTGTAACGGATCCACATAAGCCTTGTCCGGATGATGCAACATTGACCCCAAAGTGGCCAAAGCGTCGGCAACCTTATTGTGAATCCTTGGAATATGCCTGAAGTCTATTGATTAGAACCGTTGACAAAGTTCATGCAAACACTGCCGATATGGTATGAGCTTCAAATCTCGTGTCTCCCATTCACCCTGAATCTGGTGTACCAGAAGATCCGAGTCACCCATGACCAAGATTTCCTGGACACCCATGTCTATAGCCAATCTCAATCCCAAGATACATGCTTCGTATTCAGCCATGTTATTGGTGCAATAGAAACGAAGTTGAGCAGTGACAAGGTAGTGTTGCCCTGTCTCAGAAATCAATACTGCTCCTATCCCGACACCCTTGGCGTTGGCGGCTCCATCAAAGAACAATTTCCATCCAGGCTTCTTGATTTGTTCTAATTCTTCAACATGCATTATCTCCTCGTCAGGGAAGTATGTTTTCAAAGGCTCATATTCGTCATCAACTGGATTCTCGGCCAAATGATCAGCCAATGCTTGTGCTTTCATTGCAGTCCGAGTCACGTAGACAATATCGAACTCCGTAAGCAAGATTTGCCATTTCGCCAGCCTCCCTGTGGGCATGGGCTTCTGAAAAATGTACTTCAACGGGTCCAACCGAGAGATGAGATAGGTGGTATATGCTGACAAGTAATGTTTCAACTTCTGCGCTACCTAGGTTAAGGCACAACACGTCCTCTCAAGTTGAGTGTACTTCAACTCATATGATGTGAACTTCTTGCTGAGGTAGTAAATCGCCTGCTCTTTCCTTCCTGTGATGTCGTGCTGCCCCAGTACACAACCAAAAGAATTATCTAACACGGTCAGATAAAGGATCAAGGGCCTTCCCGGCTCCGGCGGGACCAACACAGGTGGACTAGCCAAATACTTCTTAATCTTGTCAAATGCTGCTTGACATTCATCCGTCCATCTGACCGCAACATCTTTATTTAGCAGCTTGAAGATGGGCTCGCAAGTAGTTGTAAGCTGGGCAATGAACCTGCTGATGTAATTCAACCTGCCAAGCAAACTCATCACATCTTTCTGGTTCCTTGGCGGCGGTAGCTCCTGAATGGCTTTGATCTTAGACGGGTCTAACTCGATACCGCGTCGACTCACCACGAATCCCAATAACTTCCCAGACGGAACTCCAAACGCACACTTTGCTGGATTAAGCTTGAGGTTATACCTGCGGAGTCTCTGGAAGAATTTCCTCAAATCCCTGACATGGTCACATCGTTTTCTCGACTTTATGATCACGTCGTCCACATAGACCTCAATTTCCCGATGTATCATGTCATGGAACATCGTGGTCATCGCCCTCATATACGTCGCCCCTGCGTTCTTTAACCCAAACGGCATGACTCTATAACAATACGTTCCCCAAGGCGTGATGAATGCCGTCTTTTCCGCATCCTCCTCATCCATCAAAATCTGATGATAGCCCGCATAATAATCCACGAAGGAACCAATCTCATGTTTGGCACAGTTGTCAATCAATATGTGTATGTTTTGTAGTGGGAAGTTGTCCTTTGGACTTGCCTTATTGAGGTCACGGTAATCTACGCACACTCTGGTCTTTCCATCCTTCTTTGGCACAGGCACAACATTAGCTAACCAGGTGGGATACCGCGAGACTCGGATGACCTTTGCCTCAAACTGCTTGGTGACCTCTTCTTTGATTTTCACACTAATGTCTGTTTTAAATTTCCTTAGCTTCTGCTTGACAGGAGGGCATGCTGGGTCAGTGGGAAATTTGTGAACCACCAAATCAGTGCTTAAACCTGGCATGTCATCATACGACCATGCAAAAACATCCTTATACTCAAAAAGTGCTTTAATTATCTCTTCCCTGAGCTGAGGTTCCGAATGGACACTTATTTTCGTTTCCCGTACGTTCTCCTGATCCCCTAAATTGATTGGCTCTGTGTCATTCAAATTAGGTTTGGGTTTTTCCTCAAAGTGGCTTAATTCTTTACTGATTTCCTCGAAAGCTTCCTTATCATCATATTCTATTTCGTCATCACACTCGACTTCTTGTATTAGTATGTCTGGGTTAAATCGGCTTTTAAGACTGGGCTGAAGATTCCTCATGCATGACACATCACTGAAACCAGCATAAAAGGGACTGTACAAGAAAGAAAAGAAAGACAAAAAAAATGAAAACTATCAGGAATGAAAAAGAGGGAAATTGCATTTCATTAATATTTAAGATAACAAGGTTTAACTCATCCAAACGGACGGAACATAGCATCCGAATTACAACCTTGGAAATAATTCAGATTAAACTGAAAGGAAATCAAAACTAACTACCAAGACTCCCTCCAAGTAGGAAGGGGAGTTGCTTCCCAATTGTTAAGCTTTGCCTGGGGCCCCACGAACTGAACATCTGCCTTGCTTGGACCTTCTCCGGCCTCCAACACATTCACTTCATAAAACAGCTTTTCAAACCGCTCAATCAGCTCCTTGTCGGGATCAACCCCACCACTGGGCATTGCCGTCGCTAGGCGCTTCTTAGTACCAGGCCTGACAAAGGAACGGGAAAGGCGTGGGATGGGTTTTGGAAGGGTCCATGCTTTCTTTTTCATTTTTCTAGCTTGCCTTATATCTGCAGCAGTGGGTTTGAAGCCTAAGCCAAAAGTGTCCAGGTTTGCGGGAAGGGATATTGGCTGTACGATGCCTTGTAGAGAAGCACCCAAGCCTTTTCCGGGTATAAATCCGTTCTTCAACATTTCCGACGCAACCATGACGGATGCAACAGCTACCTTTGGCACAGGGATACACTTCCCTTCTGGGATTTTCTCAACCGATACTGTATCAAAGACTTGATAAACCCATGGGCCTTTGTCATTCTCAGCTTCTATAAAAGGCACAATGGCATTACCCAGAGTACACGAACTATCTTCCCCATGCACCACAATCTCTTGCCTGTCCCACTCGAATTTAACCATCTGGTGCAAGGTAGACGACACTGCCTTTGCTGCATGGATCCAGGGTCGGCCTAACAAGAGATTGTAAGAGACAGCCACATCGAGCACCTGGAACTCCATAGTGAATTCAACCGGGCCTATTGTCAGTTCCAACACTATATCCCCAACTGTGTTCTTGCCCCCTCCATCAAACCCTCGCACGCAAATGCTATTCTTATGAATTCTCTCACTGTCCACTTTTAACTTTTCCAGGGTGGAGAGAGGGCAAATGTTTGCACTGGACCCGTTATCAACAAGCACCCGGGTGACCACGGAGTCTTCACATTTCACCGTGAGGTAGAGTGCTTTATTATGTTCAGTGCCTTCCAAAGGCAACTCATCATCAGAAAATGTAACCCTGTTGACTTCAAAGATCTTGCTTGTTATTTTCTCTAAATGATTCACAGAAATCTTATCGGGAACGTGGGCCTCATTCAGAATTTTCATCAGTGCCTGGCGGTGCTCATCTGAGTGAATCAATAATGATAGCAAAGAGATTTGCGCCGGGGTCTTTCTCAACTGTTCTACAATGGAATAATCCTGGGCCTTCATTTTCTTCAAAAATTCTTCTGCCTCCTCTTCAGTTACAGCTTTCTTCACTGATGCTGGATTGTATTTGGCAAGTCTAGCCTTTCTCAACTCGTCGGGAGAAAAACATCTCCCCGAGCGAGTCAGACCATGTGTTTCACAAACTTCTTCCTTGACTTCCTTTCCCTGATACATCACTGTCCCTCGGCCGTAATTCCATGTGACGGCCTTTTTACTGAGTACCGGTAGCTGAGTCACTGGCTTGATGACAACCGGCTCTGTGCGAGCCCCTTTCACAATCACAGCGGGCTTAACAGTTGCCTCAGACACTACCACCTTAACTGGTTCTTGTTTTTCTGCAACACTGCTCAAAAGCTCTTTCTTCATCACTACAACTGGTTTGCTAACTGTTTCTCCTACCTTGATTGATGCTCTCTCCTTTGCTAGCTTCTCATTTGGTTTATCCTCACTAGCCCGGATCATCATTACGGTCTGTGACGGCTTCTTATGTTCTCCCTTTTGGATTAGCTCAATCATATGGGTCTCGTGATGAGTTGGTAATGGATTTTGGGTGATGTTAGGCGTTTCTGGGGCTTGCACTTCAATTCGGCGGGTATCAATGAGCTCTTGGATAGCCGTTTTCAAGTGCCAACATTTTTCTGTGTCATGTCCCGGCGCACCTGAGCAATACTCACAACTTACCGAGTGGTCCAGATTCCTTGGGGGAGGATTTGGCAATTTGGGTTCGATCGGGTTCAACATGCCCAACTGTCTTAGTCTGTGGTACAGGCTAGTGTAAGATTCACCCAAGGGAGTGAAAGTCTTCTTCTTTTGCAACCTGTCGTTCTTAAATGCGGGATTGGGTCGAAAACCGGTTCCAGCAGGATTTCTGTTGGTTTTTGGGGGTGGGTAGGTGTTTTGAGCTGAGTAAGTATTTTGTGGAGTGGGTGCGCGCCATTGTGCATGAGTAGGAGGTTGGGGGTATGTTTCGACATGGTGGACAGAGAAATGGGAAGCGGGAGGTGGGTAATAATGCTGCGGTGGGCCATATGGGGTATGTGGGTAGGTTTGGGGGTGAGGGCGAGGTTGGTGATAATAAGGCGATGGACCTCTAGACCAAGCTCTCGATTCCACTACTGCAACTTCTTCTTTCTTCTTCTTTCCTAATACTCCTCCAGTGCCGCTCTGAATAGCTTGAGTAGTTGCTTTGATTGCTGAATAGCTCATAATCTTGTTAGACTTGAGACCCTCTTCCACCATACTTCCCATTTTCACGACCTCATTGAAAGTTTTCCCCACTGCGGACACCAGACGACCATAATAGGTTGGCTCCAAAGCCTGAAGGAAATAATCAACCATCTCATTCTCTTTCATTGGAGGATCAACTCTTGCTGCCTGCTCTCTCCACCGAAAACCATACTCTCTAAAGCTTTCTCCGGGCTTCTTCTCAATTTTAGTCAGTGATAGACGATCCGGACAATTTCGAGATTGTACTGAAAATGACATGCAAATGCTTGAGCCAGGTCGTCCCAGGTGTACCATCGGGCATGGTCCTGTCGTGTGTACCACTCCAACACTGCTCCACTCAGACTTTGGCCAAAGTAAGCCATCAATAACTCGTCCCTTCCTCCAGCGCCTCTCATCTTGCTACAAAATCCCCTTAAGTGGGCCAC
>NW_017678247.1:0-12672 GCF_001879085.1 Nicotiana attenuata
CCGGACGTATGATAAACTGCGGCTGCATGACCTGGAGCCTGTGCGGTAGGGGTCTGTGCTCCCCCTCCTACCTGTAAGGTAGCTGGATCTGCTAGAAATAAACCAGCCTGAGTCATAGTGTCCATGAACCGAAGCATACGGCCCATGACCTCCTGAAATCCCGGCGCAGTCATGAAATCCACCGGAGTAGGCACAGCTGCGGGCGCCTCGCCTTGCTCCTCAATAATGGGATCCCTCGCAGGGTCTGCTGGTGGTGCATCTGGAATAGCTCTGGGACGCCCTCGTCCCCTACCACGGGCCGGTGCCCTCCCCCGGCCTCTACCTCGGCCTCTAGCAACGGGGGGAGCAGCTCCTCCCGGGTCCGGAACGTCGGCGGTACGAGTCCTCACCATCTGTGAGAGAATAGAAGAGGAAACTTAGTACACTGACCATTGCACGATGCAGAATGAATAAAGAGTAGTCGTTCCTAACACCCTATAGCCCCTCAAAGATAAATACAGACGTCTCTGTACCGATCTACAAGACTCTATTAGGTTTGCCCGTAACTTGTGAGACCTACGTGAACCTAGCGCTCTGATACCAGAAGATATTGAATGTGTCACGACCCATTTTTCATAATAGGTCATGATGGCGCCTAACACCATGGTCAGGCCAGCCGAATGCGGAACTGTGATTAAGTTCTCATTTTACTTTAGCCAAAGACAATGATACTAGAATTTTCAAATTTAAAGATAAAACTAGTAAAGATCATAAAGTGCTAAAATAGCGATACAACCCCCAAAATGAATGTCTACTACAGTGTGTGCCAGGACCTGGTGGCACAAGCTACGGGCGACCAGTAGAATATACACAAAAAGAATGAAACACTATCCTACTGTCTGAATCAGGATAGACAGAAATCAAAAATACAAGAAAGGACTCCTTCGGTTGCGGATCGGCATGAGAGAGAAGGCAGCTCACCGTAGAAGTCCCTAAGCGTGCTCACTGATGCGCACCAGGATGATGTCCAGATCCACCTGCCTCAAATCCTGTACAATTAAGTACAGAAGTGTAGCATGAGTACATAAACCACATGTACTCAGTAAGTATCCCGTCTAATCTCGAAGAAGTAGAGACGAGAGGTCGACTTGATACTTACTAAGGTCAAGATAATATAATATAATAAAGTGAGATATGCAGCATGAAGGATCTCCAATAACATGCTTAATAGTAAGAGTCATATTCACGTTCTTGTCATAATTAAATTACCAGTTTTCCCTTTTTCATATCAAATGAGTGATCATGTCATAACTAAATGTAAGCATATAAATCATGCACAAACATGCCGAGGTCGACGGCCCACTCCAACAGAAAATAAATTGTGCACTGCTGAGGGTCGAGCGACACGAACCATAGATGCATCTATTATCACCGAGGCGATCGGCCCGATCCATAATCATCAAGAAAATATCAAGAAAAGCACATAAGGCTCAATTACATACAAGGGAATTCCTACCAAGGCTCAACAAACTCATACGTTCACCTTTCATTTCCTCAAGTCTCTAGCAAATCAAAATGATCATATTGGCAATTTAACATAAGAGGTATTCCCTAATTAGACATGACGTGGGTCCTAAACTACCCGAACAATTATCATATAGTAGCTACGTACGGATTCTTGTCACCTAGTACGTACATAGCCCCCGCATTTAGCAACAATTACTCATTTAAAATTCTATGGGGACAATTCCCTCTTACAAGGTTAGAAAGGAGACTCACCTCGCTCCAAAGTGCACTCCCAATGTCCAAGAACGAGCCCAAGTCCTTAATTCAAAGCCGGACAATCCCAAACTAATCAAACGAAGTAATAACTAGTAAATAAAGGCTTACAAGGTTGAATTCTAGCTATTTAAGCAATTTCCTAACCATTAACACAAGTTTCCTAAATTCCGACCCCGGGCCCACGTGCCCGGATTCCGAGATTTTTCGAAGGAAGTTGTTCTCTATCACCTAAGGATCACGAATATATGATTTCTAGTTCACTACATGGCAATTTATGTGATAAAACCTTAGTTTTCATTAAACCCTAGGTCTAGCTCAAATCCCTTGATTTTACCTAATTTTTAGTATTAAATCTACCTAATGTTTATGTATTTGAACTAAAAATGAGTGGGGATTACTTACCTTGCAATGTTATGTTGAAACCTCCTCTTTGGAATCACCAAAATTGCCTAAGTGTTGAGAGTAATGTGGAAGAAATGAGTTTGGGTTCGTATTAATGAACCCTTCTGCCCCCAGTGATTTCCGCTTCTGCGGGTTCCGCTTCTGCGGACATGAGCCGCTTTTGCGGAAATGGGCAAGGGGGCCTGGGCCGCTTCTGCGGTCATAACCTCGCTTCTGCGAGGCCGCTTAAGCGGAAAGCCCACCGCTTCTGCGGTTCTGGGCCTGGGCGGATGGACCGCTTCTGCGGTCAGGGGTCCGCTCCTGTGGTTTCCCCTAGGCCTGGCCCCTTTCGCTTCTGCGATAAAATGACCGCTTCTGCGGTCCAAGAGCCACAGAAGCGGTTATGACAGAAGCAACAGATAAGGTTTTTCCTGAGTTTTCAACTTCACTCGAACCTCGACCATTTGACGCTCGGGGTTCCCGAGCCCCGCCCGAACATACCGACAAGTCTGAAATCACGAGGCGGACCTACTCGAGCCCTCAAAGCGCTTAAAACAATGCTAAATCAGGGAATCAACCCCAAAACCAAATGATTCAAATCATTGAACCTTCAAGTTCTAAATTTCCTCCTAATGGGTCAAAACGCCCTTAAACCACTCGGATTGACACCAAAATTTACAGGTAAGTCTTAACTGATATTTCGGACTTGTACCAAGTTTCGAAATCAAAATTCGAACCCGATACCTAGGAAAACAATAATTTCTTCATTTATTTAAATCTTAGAAACTTAAACTTAACAATTTCATATAAAAATTCATTACTCGGGCTAGGGACCTCGGAATTCGATTCCGGGCATACGCCCAGGTCCCATATTTCCCCAAGGACCCTCAGAAATTGTCAAGTCATGATTCCGGGCTCGTTTCCCCAAAATGTTGACCAAAGTCAAACTTGGCCTTTTTAAAGAAACTTAAAGAAGCAACTAGGCTTATTCTTGCTCAAAACTCTTCTAACTTCCGAACGACCAGTCCCCGCAAGTCATAAATTAGCTAAAGCAAGTGCGGAAAGTATTATTTAAGGGAACGGGGTTTGAAAATGAAAAACGACCAGTCGGGTCGTTACAGAATGTCTTCCAGACCGAATCTCAGACTATGCCGAAGAGGATGAGACATAGACTCTTTGGCTGAGGGACCTTTGGAAGGAAATAGCTATAGATCCGCTAGAATATTGTTGGATTTGAGAGACTGTAGTATTTTCCGGTTTCTCAGCCTGAGTAGCAACTTGTAGTAGCCAATTTTGTGGCAGGGAAACTTTGCTCCAAGAAATGGGTTTTGGTATTGACAGGTGAGATCTTTGTAGATCTGTTTTGAAGAGAACAGTTTCTCCTTTATGGAGGGTTTTCATAGCTCCAGTGTTAAAGGCAGAACTCATGGCCTTATACTGTATCCTATAAATAATTGCTACTGGTAAGGATCCAGTTTTGGTTTTGTAATTGACTATTTTAACATTAAGAGTTACAGAATCTAAGATATTTCTATCTCTAAGAGACACTGTAAAATTAGGAAAACAATCAAAGTAAATTAGACCGCTACAAAGGCTGGTTTCTACCATTCCTAGGAGGGAATCATTAAAGTCTAAAAATCTAGAGTCTCTAAGACAGAGGAGTAGAGACGTGTCTAGACCTTCTCTGGAGAGAGGTCTAGCCGCAATCTGTACTAAACCAAAATGGAGATAATTGTATTTCCGCCTATACTTTTCTATAGACTTTAGGTTTAAAAGTTTGATTTCCTCATGGTCTGATTCAAGAGGAATGGTTTGCTCAATTGTAGAGATATGGTAATCACTGGTCAAGGGCCATCGTGAAGACTTGTAAATTGTGGACTGTGGATGTTTAGGGATCTTCCAGTCATCAATTGATTGCTTCAAATCAGAAAAGCTAATTTCTTCTTTGAGTTTGGGATTGGAGGAGGATGATGAGGAGGAAGATGAAGAAGTTGGGGATGAGAAGGAATTTTTTGAGGGAGAGAAAAAAGGATGGGAGAAAGACATGGCTTAGATTTGCAAGTAGTTATGACAAATTTAACAATAATAATCCTTAATGCTTCCTGTTCTTGGTTCAAGAGACCACTGGATTCCATAAGGATAATATTCAAGTTCTTAACTCGATATTATGGAGAAAAGTTAGATCTTAAAATCAAATACATAGATATATGTCTTCTTTTACATATAATAATTAAATCCAATTATTTCTTAAGAAGTTGTTCTTTAGGATGACACAAAGGTTATAAATAACCATCTGCAAGCCAACTGAGAATTATCATATCCATTTTTCTCAGGAAAACTGCTTACAGTGCAGATTCGGAAGGATCACAGTGCCAACCTTAAGAGATCTTCTGAAAAAAAATATAAGATTTAAGAAAAATATAAAAAAGAAGTCATATATATAGATCTAAGTTTGATCTATCAATTCCAAAGCAAGTTAAAAAAAGGAAAAATAATCCTTACTTCCCCCCCATGGCTCTGATACCAAGGGGACCGTGATGTCATTGTATCAGAGCCATGNTGTATTGAAACTGAGATAGTATTATAATTATATCAAGCTTCATCAACTATCCCAACAAAAAGAAATTACTCCATTATGAAGTAAGAAAAGCTAAAAAATACTTTCAAAAGACTAAGAATGTTTTTACTACAAAGAGAAATATTAGAGGAAGAGACCAAGATTACTCTTCTCTTTCTCTTTAGAAACTTAGAAAAAACTAGATAAAAAATTGGATACAAAGAGGGATGCTTTTTTCATCTACAGACATATGGCTATTTATAGGAAAATTCCTACAAGGCCTTGGTGAGAAATTGCAATATAATATTAATATATCATATGGCCTTGATGAGAAATTGATATGGCAATTTGTCTTGATAGATTGGTGAGAATTTGCCATAACTTTGTATCTCTTGACTTTGTCTAGTCTTAGATGAAATTGTCACGGATGCATCATTCTTCCCTTGAGCTATAGTTTCTTTTTTTTTTTCTCTTTTTCCATGTATTCTTTTTCCTGCAAGAATTGTAAGAAAAGTGCGAGAATAGGATAGGATATAAATTTGTCATGTTTTATATCTAAAATATTATATTTCTTTATTAAAATATAAGAATAATTTATATCCATCAAATACCCCACACTTGAATTTTTGCTCGTCCTCGAGGAAAAGAATTTTGAAAAAAAATATATTACTAATTTTTTTGTTTAAAATTATGGCTACTCTTGTAAAATGAAAATTTAATCAAATAAAATCTATCATGCTTTCAAACTTTATAAATTTTCTATATTCATCAAATCTTTACCTTATTTTTACTTTTATTTTTATTCAACAAAAATTGTACCTTCTTTCTTTTTGAGACTTCTCTGAAATTGATAACTTTATGATCATTTGCATTGAGTATTCTTCATCTTTTGTCCATAGGCTTGCCCTTTATGTCTATCTCCACTAATGTAGACTAAACACTGATTTCTAAAATCTTTTAGGACTTTTTCTGGCTTATAATGTCTGCTTCAGGCTGGTAGGTTAAAGGTTATATTTGTAGTGACTTGCTGTCACGACCCCGAACCCGATCGTGATAGCGCCCAACACAACTGCTAGGCAAGCCCGACCAATTATACTCTCAACCCGAGCGTAGAGCTCAAAACCATTTATTTAAAAAATCATTAACAGCGAAGAAACCAAAATATAGCTGATAGATGTAAAACAACCCGAATGTCAACAATACAGAGCAACCTCCCAAAGATCTGGGGGTCATGAGTCTAGAGCCTCTACCAGAATAGCATAATAATACTGTAATACTACATAGTTTGAAGTACGCGGATAATCAAATAATAGGAACTAGGGGGAGGAGTCGGGTCCTGCGGACGCCAGGCAGCTACCTCGACAACTCCGAATGAAAACTCTGAAGAACAACAATAAGCTCAACTAGCCCCTGAGGTACCTGGATCTGCACACATGGTGCAGGGAGTAAAGTGAGTACTTCCAACTCAGCGGTAATAGACATGTATAATGACATTGAAAGTAAGAAATCCCAATATACGACAAAGTAAAGCTACAACAGTATTTCTTCACATTTAACAGTGTAGCATCAATAAGTATTAACAGATAGAGCAGATAAGGTTCGATGCATGAATGCAATGCAAATGCACATGACCGCTACGGCGCGTAGCCCGATCCATTTGGGTACCCGCGCTCACTGTGGGGGTTCAGACTCCAGAGTGGCTCCTATAGCCCAAGCGCAATATCATAGTAACATACGCTGCGGCGTGCAGCCCGATCCACTATCAGTCCAGCTATATGCATGCAAGCCACACAGGCACAGTCAACTTACCAGTTTTAGTTCCAATTATCAGTAATTATCAATTAGGTGTTTGAAACCTTAGAATTTTTCTAGTCATTTTAGGACAACTGTTTAGCTCAGGACTGATATCATGAAAACATGCTGTAAGTCACAGAAACAGTGATAATAATCCCTACGGGATCCAAATAACTGGCACGCAGCCCAAATATATCCATAACCATCCAAGTAGGAGGTTTACCAGCTAATTTATAGCCAACAACACAGTACAACATCACTCGGGCGGACTAAGCCATAGACCCCAATCACATTCGACCCCGCACTCACCGTAGAGTACGTGTCTCGCCTCAATATAGCGTCACAGTGTGATATACCGGGGTTTCAAACCCTCAGGTCATCATCCACATCTATTACTCACCTCGAACCGGCCACGAGACTAGTCCGCTAAGTCTTTCCCTCTTGAATCAACCTCCTCGGGTGCCGAATCTGATCAAAACCACAAGGAATACATTAAAATAGGCTAATGGAACATAACCCAATCGAAAGAACTCGAAAAACACCCAAAAACACGAAGTTGGCAAAACACAAGCCCTGGGCCCACTTCTCGAAAAATTACGAAATTCACATTTCCGGAATCCTCGTCTCACCACGAGTCCATACATACCAAATACACAAGAATCGGAGTCCATTTGACCCCTCAAATCGCCAATTTAGACTCTCTTAGGCTTCAAGCCCTAACCTCCATTTTTACCCTTTAATTCCTTGAATTTTCAGTGTTTAATCCTTGTTTTTATACCCTAACAATATTATTTGAGTCTACAAGTTCATACCTGATGGAATCTCCTTTGAAATCTCTCCAAATCGCCTAAAATCGCCTCTTCCCGAAGTCCCAAAATATTTTTCTAACTTCTGAAATTTTGAACCCACTGTTCATTAAACCCTCAGCATTTTCCGCTTCTGCGGTCTTAAACCGCTTATGCGGTTGCCGCCTATGCGATCCCAATGACTGCTTATGCGGTCTCTACAATAATCCCAGGACCGCTTCTGCGGTCGCTTACCGCATCTGCGGTGTCCGCTCTTGCGGAGAAACTTCCGCTTTTGCGGTAACTGCCCAGGCCCTCAAGGGCCGCTTTTGCGATCTCCCTACCGCATCTGCGGAACTGCTTAAGCGGCTCCTTTTCCGCAGATGCGGAAATACCAGAAGCCTCAAAAATCTGCTGCAACACCAAACATTCCAACTTCCGATTAATCACCCGAATTCATCCCGAGGCCCCCGGGACCCCAACCAAAAACACCAACACATCCTAAAACCTCATTCAAACTTGCTCCAATCCTCAAAACACGTCAAACAACACTAAAACCATTAATTTACATCGGATTCAAGCCTAAGTNCGAGGCTCGAGTGAAGTTAGAATTTGGAAAATGACTGAAGCTTGCTGCTTCTGTCATAACCGCACCTACGGTTCTTGGACCGCAGAAGCGGGACCACAGATGCGGTCAATAGTTCGCAGAAGCGGAGAAGGGGCAGGCCAGGGGAAACCACAAAAGCGGCCCAGGGACCGCAGAAGCGATTCCGCCTATGCGGCCCCCAGACCGCAAAAGCGCGAGCCCCAAATCCCAAAAGCCGCAGAAGCGGCCAAATTCCGCAGAAGCGAATTTCGCAGAAGCGGAAATACTTCCGCAGATGCGAAAATAACTGGGGGCAGAAGGGTTCATTAATACGAACCCAAACTCATTTCTTCCACATTACTCTCAACACTTAGGCCATTTTGGTGATTTCAAAGAGGAGGTTTCAACATAACATTGCAAGGTAAGTAATCCCCACTCATTTTTAGTTCAAATACATAAACATTAGGTAGATTTAACACTAAAAATTAGGTAAAATCAAGGGATTTGAGATAGACCTAGGGTTTAATGAAAACTAAGGTTTTATCACATAATTTGCCATGTAGTGAACTAGAAATCATATATTTGTGATCCTTAGGTGATAGAGAACAACTTCCTTCGAAAAATCTCGGAGTCCGGGCACGTGGGCCCGGGGTCGGAATTTAGGAAACTTGTGTAAATGGTTAGGAAATTGCTTAAATAGCTAGAATTCAACCTTGTAAGCCTTTATTTACTAGTTCTTACTTCGTTTGATTAGTTTGGGATTGTCCGGCTTCGAATTAAGGACTTGGGCTCGTTCTTGGACATTGGAAGTGCACTTGGGAGCGAGGTGAGTCTCCTTTCTAACCTTGTAAGAGGGAATTGTCCCCATAGGATTATCAATGAGTAATTGTTGTTAAATGCGGGGGCTACGTACGTACTAGGTGACGAGAGTCCGTGCGTAGCTACTATAATGATAATTGTTCGGGTAGTTCAGGACCCACGTCATGTCTAATTGGGAAATATCTCTTATTTTAAATTGCCAATATGATCATTTTGATTTGCTAGAGACTTGAGGAAATGAGAGGTGGACGTATGAGTTTGTTGAGCCTTGGTAGGAATTCCCTTGTATGTAATTGAGCCTTATGTGTTTTTCTTGATATTTTCTTGATGATTATGGATCGGGCCGATCGCCTCAGTGATAATAGATGCATCTATGGTTCGTGCCACTCGACCCTCGGCAGTGCACAATTTATTTTTCTGTTGGAGCGGGTCGTCGACCTCGGGATGATTGTGCATGATTTATATGCTTACAGTTAGATATGACGTGATCACTTGTTTAATATGAAAAAGGGAAAACCGGTAGTTTAATTATGTCAAGAACGTGAATAAGACTCTTCTCTTAAACTTGTGTTATTAGAAATTCTTCATGCTGTATATCTCACTTTATTATTATATTATCTTGACCTTAGTAAGTATCAAGTCGACCTCTCGTCTCTACTTCTTCGAGATTAGACGGGATACTTACTGAGTACATGTGGTTTATGTACTCATACTATGCTTCTGTACTTAAATGTACAGGATTTGAGGCAGGTGGATCTGGACATCATCCTGGTGCGCATCAGTGAGCATGCTTGGGGACTTCTACGGTGAGCTGCTTCTCTTTCATGCCGATCCGCAGCAGAAGAAGTCCTTTCTTGTACTTTTTGTTTCTGTCTATTTTTATTCAGACAGTGGGATAGTGTATTATTCTTTTGTGTATATTCCACTAGTCGCCTGTAGCTTGTGACACCAGGTTCTGGCACGCACAGTAGTAGAGATTTATTTTTGGGGCTGTATCGCTATTTTAGCACTTTGTGAACTTTACTGGTCTTATCTTTAAATCTGATAGTCTGGTATAACTGTCTTTGGCTAAAGTAAAATAAGTACTTAACCACATTCCGCATCGGCTGGCCTGACAACGGTGTTGGGCGCCATCATGACCTATTATGGAAAATGGGTCGTGACAACATGGTATCAGAGCACTAGGTTCACGTAGGTCTCACAAGTTACGGGCAAACCTGATAGAGTTTTGTAGATCGGTACGGAGACGTCTGTATTTATCTTCGAGGGGCTATAGGGTGTTAGGAAAGACTCCTCTTTATTCATTCTCCATCGTGCAATGGTCAGTATACTGAGTTTCCTCTTCTATTCTCTCACAGATGGTGAGGACTCGTGCCGTCAACGTTCCGGACCCGGGAAAAGCTGCTCCCCCCGTTGCTAGAGGCCGAGGTAGAGGCCGGGGGAGGGCACCGGCCCGTGGTAGGGGACGAGGGCATCCCAGAGCTATCCCAGATGCACCACCAGCAGACCCGGCGAGGGATCCCATTATTGAGGAGCAGAGCGAGGCGCCCGCAGCTGTGCCTACTCCGGTGGATTTCATGACTGCGCCGGGATTTCAAGAGGTCATGGGCCGTATGCATCGGTTCATGGACACTATGACTCAGGCTGGTTTATTTCCAGCAGATCCAGCTACCTCACAGGCAGGAGGGGGAGCACATACCCCTACCGCACAGGCTCCAGGTCATACAGCCGCAGTTTATCATACTCCGGGTGCACTACCCGCAGAGGGGGTCCAGCCAGTTGCTGCAGCGGCACCCCAGCCCAGGCCAGCTGTGGATGGCGATCCGCAAAAGTTATTAGACAGATGGACCAGGTTGCACCTTCCAGTCTTCGGGGGCGAGCGTCATGAGGATGCCCAGGATTTCATTGACAGGTGCAGGGATAGACTGCACAACATGAGGATCTTGGAGTCACATGGAGTCGACTTCACTACTTCCCACAGAGGCAGAGAGAGTACGGAGTTTGTTGCGGGGTTACATCCCACTATCCGGTCGGGTATGGCTCGTGAGGTAGAGATGGGCACTGGATATCAGCTAGTACTTGAGATTGCCCGCCGGATTGAGGGCTACTGTTTGAGGGGTAGAGAGCAGATGCAGCAGGACAAGAGGGCCAGATTCTCAGGAGAGTTCAGAGGTGCCCCAGCCAGGGGCAGAGGTCACTTTGGAAGGGGTCAGCCCAGCAGGCCCCCAGCTCCAGCACCACCACCGGCTCGAGGTGCTCCAGCGCGCTCCTATTTCAGCGCCATGCCAGAGAGTTCTTATCGCCCGCCATCTATTCAGGGTTCATCCAGTGGGTATTCAGGTCCTCCAGAGTCTTCTGGTCCTTATTTCAGTGCTATGCCGGAGAGTTCTTACCGCCCCCCGGCTACTCAGGCTTCTTTTAGTGGGCCTTCTGGTATTCAGGGTCAGCCATCCGGACAGCAGGCCGCCGCACCGCGTTGTTTTGAGTGCGGGGACGCAGGCCACATGAGGAGATACTGCCCCAGGCTTAGGGGCAAGGCAGTACAGTAGGGGCAGCAGCCCATGACTCCAGACCAGCGGTCCAGCCGCCTAGTAGAGGTCGTTCTAGGGGTAGAGGCCAGACAGGGAGAGGTCAGCCAGCTACTACTCAGTCAGTTGGAGGCCAGACAGCCGGTGCTCCAACTAGATTTTATGCTCTCCCAGCCAGGCCAGATGCATTGGCTTCAGATGCCGTCATCACAGGTATTATTTCCGTCAGCGGTAGAGATGCATCGGTATTATTTGATCCAGGGTCTACTTATTCATATGTATCATCTCTGTTTGCTCGTTTCCTGGCTATTTCTCCTGAGCCTTTGGGTGTTCCTGTTCATGTGTCCACTCCTATGGGCGATTCTGTGGTTGTGAACCGGGTCTACCGATCTTGTGCGGTTACTTTCTGTGGTCTTGAGACTAGAGCATATCTCCTGTTGCTCGATATGATCGATTTTGAGGTTATTCTGGGCATGGATTGGTTATCTCCATATCACGTCGTTCTAGATTGCCATGCCAAGACTGTTTTCTCTAGCGATGCCAGGGTTTCCGAGATTGGAGTGGAGGGGTTCCACTGTGGATACACCTAGCAGGGTCATTTCCTTCCTGAAGGCTCAACGCATGGTTGAGAAGGGGTGTTTGGCCTACTTAGCTTATGTTCGAGACACCACCACAGAGTCTCCGACGATTGATTCAATGCCAGTAGTCCGAGAGTTCGCCGATGTTTTTCCTTCTAATCTTCCTGGCATGCCTCCGGATCGTGATATTGATTTCTGTATTGATTTGGCTCCAGGCACTCAGCCTATATCTATTCCGCCGTACCGTATGGCTCCTAGGGAGCTGAAGGAGCAGTTGGAGGAGTTGCTAGCAAAGGGGTTTGTTAGGCCCAGTGTATCGCCTTGGGGTACACCAGTGCTATTTGTAAAGAAGAAGGATGGGACTATGCGGATGTGCATTGATTACCGCCAGTTGAACAAAGTCACCATCAAGAACAAGTATCCATTGCCCCGTATTGATGATTTGTTTGACCAGCTGCAGGGTGCTAGGGTGTTCTCTAAAATTGACCTGAGGTCAAGGTATCATCAGCTGAAGATTCGGGATTCTGATGTCCTGAAGACCGCATTCAGGACTAGATATGGCCACTATGAGTTCCTGGTGATGCCATTTGGCTTGACTAATGCTCCAGCGGCATTTATGGACCTGATGAACAGGGTGTTCAGGCCCTATATTGATTCTTTTGTTATCGTCTTCATTGACGACATCTTGATATACTCGCATAGCCTGGGGGAGCACGAGCAGCATTTGAGAGTAGTGCTTCAGACCTTGCGAGAGCAGAAGCTTTATGCTAAGTTCTCCAAGTGCGATTTTTTGCTAGAGTCAGTAGCATTCTTGGGGCATGTAGTGTCAGGAGAGGGTATTAAAGTGGACCCCAAGAAGATTGAGGCAGTTCAGAGTTGGCCA
>NW_017678247.1:13183-19115 GCF_001879085.1 Nicotiana attenuata
AGAGTCCAGTGGAGGGGCCAACCGGTCGAGGAGGCGACCTGGGAGTCCGAGGAGGACATGCGGAGCCGATATCCCCACTTATTCAGCAGTCCAGGTACTTTCCTATGTCCGTTCGAGGACGAACGTTTGTTTAAGAGGTGGAGAATGTAACGACCCGACTGGTCGTTTTGCATTTCCAAACCCTGTTCCCTTACATAATACTTTCCGCACTTGCTTTAGCTAATTTATGACTTGCGGGGACAGGTGGTTCGGAAGTTAGAAGAGTTTTGAGCAAGAATATGCCTAGTTGTTTCTTTAAGTTTCTTTAAAAAGACCAAGTTTGACTTCGGTCAACATTTTGGGGAAACGGACCCGGAATCGTGATTTGGTAATTTCTGAGGGTCCGCGGGAAAATATGGGACCTGGGCATATGCCCGGAATCGAATTCCGAGGTCCCTAGCCCGAGTAATGAATTTTTTCGTGAAATTGTTAAGTTAAAGTTTCAAAGATTTAAATAACCTAAGAAATCATTGTTTTCATAGGTATCGGGTTCGGATTTCAATTCCGAAACTTGGTACAAGTCCGAAATATCAATTAAGACCTACCCGTAAAATTTGGTGTCCATCCGAGTAGTTTAAGGGCGTTTAGACCCGTTGAAGGAGAATTAAGAACTTGAAGTTCAAGGAATTGATTCATTTGGTTTTGGGGGTTGATTCCTCGATTTAGCGTTGTTTTGAGTGTTTCGAGGGTTCGAGTAGGTCCGCCTCGTGATTTCAGACTTGTCGGTATGTTCGGGCGGGGCACGGGAGCCCCGAGCGTCAAACGAGCGAGGCTCGAGTGAAGTTAAACTTAGGAAGAAGCCTCATCTGCTGCTTCTGTCATAACCGCTTCTGCGGCTCTTGGACCGCAGAAGCGAGACCGCAGAAGCGATCGTTTATCGCAGAAGCGGAAGGGCCCAGGCCCAGGGGAAACCGCAGGAGCGGACCCCTGACCGCAACAGCGATCCATCCGCCCAGGCCCAGAATCGCAGAAGCGGTGGCCTTTCCGCTTAAGCGGCCTCGCAGAAGCGAGGTTTAGACCGCAGAAGCGGCCCAGTCCCCCTTGTCCTTTTCCGCACAAGCGGCTCATTCCTTCCGCAGAAGCGGAAATCGACTGGGGGCAGAAGGGTTCATTAATACGAACCCAAACTCATTTCTCTCATTTCTCACTACACACTTGGGCGATTTTGGGGGTTTCAAAGAGAGAGTTTCCACATATCATTGCAAGGTAAGTAATTCCCACCCACTTTTAGTTCAAATACATAAACATTAGGTAGATTTAACACTAAAATTAGGTAAGAATCAAGAGATTAGAGTTAGACCTAGGGTTTAGTCAAAACTAAGATTTAATCCTATAATTTACCATGAAATGAACTAGAAACCATATATTTGTGATCCTTAGGTGATAGAGAACAACTTCCTTTGAAAAATATTGGAATCCGGGTATGTGGGCCCGGGGTCGAAAATTAGGAAAACTTGTATTTATGGTTAGGAAATTGCTTAAACAATTAGAATTTAACCTTGTAAGCTCTTATTGACTAGTTCTTGCTTATTTTAATTAGTTGGTGCTCGTTTGGCTACGAATTGAGGGTTTGGGCCTATTCTTGATATCGGAAGTGCACTTCGGAGCGAGGTGAGTCTCCTTTCTAACCTCGTAAGAGGGAATTGTCCCCTTAGGATTAATGTTTGAGTATTTGTTGCTAAATGCGGGGACTACGCACGCGTTAGGTGACGAGAGCCCGTGCGTAGCTACTACTATGATAAATGTCCGGGTAGCTTAGGGCCTACAACATGCCTATTAAATATATCTCTTATGTTAAATCGTTGTTATGAACACCTAGCGTGTACTAGAGACTTAAAAGGGGATAGGAGCATACCTGTATAGTTAATTAAGTTTGATTTGGTATTCTTGACCATTTATGTGCCATGTGTGTGAACTTGATATTTCATCCTTATTTGTGGATCGGGCCGATCGCCTCGGTATGAATAGATACATCTATAGGCGCGCTGTCGACCCTCGGCAAGTGCACAGTTTATTTCTATTGGATCGGGTCGTCGCCTCGGTATTATGTGCGCATGTTAATTGTGGAAAAGCCTATACATGCTTTATTTTGCCATTATCTCATATGATAAATTATAAACTTGATGCTGTAAAGTTCTTGACTTATGCCACTTGCCATAAACTGTTGATACTTGTAAATTTCATGTTTTGAATACATCATACTTATATACATATATTTTAATTTACCTTAGTAAGTATCGAGTCGACCTCTCGTCTCTACTTCTTCGAGATTTGACGGGATACTTACTGGGTACATATTGTTTATGTACTCATGCTACACTTCTGTACTTAAATGTACAGGATTTGAGGCAGGTGGATCCGGACATCACTCTGGTGCATATCAGTGAGCGCATCTAGGACTTCTACGGTGAGCTGCACTCCCTTCTTGCCGATCCGCAGCCGAAGAAGTCTTCCTTATATTTTTTTTGTTTTGTTGTTGTTTCTGTCTATCCTGATTCAGACAGTAGGATAGGGCATTATTCATTTTGTGTATATTCTACTAGTTGCCCGTAGCTTGCGACACCAGGTTCTGGCACACACAGTAGTAGACGTTATTTTGGGTTGTATAACTGTCTTTATATTTTATTGATCCTTACTGGTTTATGACTTTAATTGGGGGAAAATCTATTATAATGCTTTTTGGTAAGGGTAACATGAGAATTTAATTATACTTCCGCGTTGGCTGGCTGACAAATGGTGTCGGGCACCATCATGACCTATTATGGAAAATGGGTCGTGATAACATGGTATCAGAGCACTAGGTTCACGTAGGTCTCACAAGTTACGGGCAAGCCTAATAGAGTCTTGTAGATCGGTACGGAGACGTCTGTATTTATCTTCGAGGGGCTATACGGTGTTAGGAAAGACTACTCTTTATTCATTTTCCATCGTGCAGTGGTCAGTACACTAAGTTTCCTCTTCTATTCTCTCACAGATGGTGAGGACTCATGCCGCCGACGTTCCGGACCCGGGAGGAGCTGCTCCCCCCGTTGCTAGAGGCCGAGGTAGAGGCCGGGGGAGGGCACCGACTCGCGGTAGGGGACTAGGGCGTCCCAGAGCTATTCCAGATGCACCACCAGCAGACCCTGCGAGGGATCCCACTACTGAGGAGTAGGGCGAGGCGCCAGCAGCTGTGCCTACTCCGGTGGATTTCATGACTGCGCCGGGATTTTAGGAGGTCATGGGCCGTATGCTCCGGTTCACGGACACCATGACTCAGGCTGGTTTATTTCCAGCAGACCCAGCTGCTTCGCAGGCAGGAGGGGGAGCACAAACCCCTACTGCTCAGGCTCCAGGTCATGCAGGCGCGGTATATCAGACTCCGGGTGCACTGCCCGCAGAGGGGGTTCGGCCAGTTGCTGCAGAGGTACCCCAGCCTAGGCCAGCTGTGGAGTTCGATCCGCAGAAGTTACTAGACAGATGGACCAGACTTCACCCTCCAGTCTTCGGAGGTGAGCGTCATGAGGACGCTCAGGATTTCATCGACAGGTGCAGGGACAGACTGCACGCTATGAGGATATTGGAGTCGCATGGAGTCGACTTCACTACTTTTCAGCTTGAGGGCAGGGCCCGTAGATGGTGGCAGTCCTATGTTCTTGGTAGGCCCGCCGGTTCTCCTCCCATCACTTGGGGTCAGTTCGTACAGTTGTTCCTGGACAGGTATATTCCGCCCTCTGAAAGGGAAGAGCTGCGGTATCAGTTTGAGCACCTTGAGCAGGGTCAGATGTCTGTGACCGACTACGAGGCGAGGTTTTCTGAGTTATCTCGCCATGCACTTATGATACTCCCTACAGATGCAGAGAGAGTGCGGAGGTTTGTCGCCGGATTGCAGCCCAGTATTCGATCGGGTATGGCCCGAGAGGTGGAGATGGGTACAGAGTACCAGCTTATGGTCGAGATTGCTCGCCGGATTGAGGGATATCGTCAGAGGGGTAGGGAGCAGATACAACAAGACAAGAGAGCCAGATTCTTTGGAGAGTTCAGAGGTGCCCCAGCTAGGGGCAGAGGTCAGTTGGGAGGGGTCAGCCCAGTAGGCCCCCATCTTCAGCACCACCACCTCCCGCCCGGGGTGCTCCAGCACGCCCCTATTTCAGTGCCATGCCAGAGAGTTGCTACCGCCCGCCAGCTATTCAGGGTTCTTCCAGTGGGTATTCAGGTCCTCAGAGTTCTTCTGGTCCCTACTTCAGTGCTATGTCGGGGACTTCATATCGCCCACCGGCTATCCAGGCTCCTCCCACGGGGTCTACGAGTCATCAGGGACAGTCATCAGGGCAGCAGGTTGCCGCACCATGTTGTTTTGAGTGCGGTGACCCAGGCCACATGAGGAGATACTGCCCCAGGCTTAGGGGCAAGGCAGTACAGCAAGGGCCGCAGCCTATGATTCCAGCACCAGCGGCCCAGCCACCTAGAGGTGGAGGGCAGAGTGGTAGAGGCCGATACAGAGGTGGAGGCCAGACAGGGAGAGGTCAGCCAGCTACTCCTCAGTCAGGTGAAGGCCAGACAGCCGGTGCTCCAGCTAGATTCTATGCCCTTCCAGCCAGGCCGGATGCATTAGCCTCAGATGCCGTCATCACAGGTATTATCTCCATCAGCGGTAGAGATGCATCGGTATTATTTGATCCAGGGTCCACTTATTCTTATGTATCATCTCTGTTTGCTCGTTTCCTGGCTATTTCTCCTGAGCCTTTGGGTGGTCCTGTTCATGTGTCCACTCCTGTGGGTGATTCTGTGGTTGTGAACCGGGTCTACCGGTCTTGTGTGGTTACCTTCTGTAGTCGTGAGACTAGAGCAGATCTCCTGCTGCTCGATATGGTCGATTTTGAGGTTATTCTGGGCATGGATTGGTTATCTCCATACCACGCCGTTCTAGATTGCCATGCCAAGACTGTTTCTCTAGCGATGCCAGGGTTGCCGAGAATCGAGTGGAAGGGTTCCACAGTGGATACGCCTAGTAGGGTCATTTCTTTCCTGAAGGCTCAGCGCATGGTGGAGAAGGGATGTTTGGCTAATCTAGCTTATGTGCGAGACACCACCGTAGAGTCCCCGACGATTGATTCAGTGCCAGTAGTCCGAGAGTTCGTCGATGTTTTTTCTTCTGATCTTCCTGGCATGCCTCTGGACCGTGATATTGATTTCTGTATTGATTTGGCTCCAGGCACTCAGCCTATATCTATCCCGCCGTACCGTATGGCTCCTAAGGAGCTGAAGGAGAAGTTGCAGGAGTTGTTAGCAAAGGGTTTGTTAGGCCCAGTGTATCGCCTTGGGGTGCTATTTGTGAAGAAGAAGGATGGGACTATGCGGATGTGCATTGATTACCGCCAGTTGAACAAAGTCACCATCAAGAACAAGTATCCATTGCCCCGTATTGATGATTTGTTCGATCAGTTGCAGGGTGCTAGGGTGTTCTCTAAGATCGACTTGAGGTCAGGGTATCATCAGCTGAAGATTCGGGATTCGGATGTTCCGAAGACTGCATTCAGGACTAGGTATGGCCACTATGAGTTTCTGGTGATGTCCTTTGGCTTGACTAATGCTCCAGCGGCATTTATGGATTTGATGAACAGGGTGTTCAGGCCCTATATTGATTCTTTTGTCATCGTCTTCATTGACGAAAACTTGATATACTCACGTAGCCTGGGGGAGCACGAGCAGCATTTGAGAGTAGTGCTTCAGACCTTGCGAGAGCAGCAGCTTTATGCTAATTTTTCCAAGTGTGAGTTTTGGCTGAAGTCAGTAGCATTCTTGGGGCATGTAGTGTCAGGAGAGGGTATCAAGGTAGATCCCAAGAAGATTGAGGCAGTTCAGAGTTGGCCACATCCTACTTCAGTGATCGAGATCAGGAGCTTCGTTGGGG
>NW_017678247.1:20261-23171 GCF_001879085.1 Nicotiana attenuata
AAAAAACAAATTTTAGCAATTGTTTTGTGCATTTCTAAATTTCAAGCTGATTTATTAAATCAAAATTTTTTGTTAAGAATTGATTGTAAAGCTGCGAAATCTGTTTTACAAAAGATGTACAAAATTTTGCTTCTAAACATATATTTGCTAGATGGCAAGCTATTTTGTCTATTTTTGATTTTGATATAGAGTATATCAAAGGGAGCTCAAACTGTATTCCAGATTTTCTTACCAGAGAATTCTTGCAGGGAAGATAAAATGCCAAGAAAAAAGAAAGCCGATATTTCGGATCCTCCAATACCTACTCTCCCTCCTCCGGAGAAACAAATTACTGAGACAATACCAAAACAATCTGATACAGATGTTGTTTCCACATAACAAACAATTTCAGTTGCCTCCAAGCAACTCACAAAAAGCACAGCTGGACCAGACCAGCCCAAATATGGAAAGCCATCAGACTACGCCATGAGCGGAGTCCCCCAAATTCGTCTGATAGAAGATTCAGGACCAATCTCAATTTCCAGTCCAAAAAAATGGGCAAACCTAGTTGAAGAAGAAGAATCTCAACAATCTCAAGCTCAACTAGCACAAACCATGTCTTCTCCTTGGACAGAAGAAGAATTCATACAATGGCAACAACTCATGGGCATAAAGAATCAAATGGCCATGCCTGCCTTATTTAAAAAGAAACTGAGAGATCAGTATCAATTATATAAAAATTATTGTTCCAATGTGCGGCACAAAGCCACGCATCTTCTTCCAACTCCGTGGCGGCCAAAAGTCACACGGCCTCTTCACTTCCTGCGGTTGCCAAAAGCACCGCACAAAAAATATTGGAGGCTAAAAGCCCCATTACAGGTACAGGATGTCCATCCAACATCCCCAAGACTACAACCAATCAGGCACTTTCTTCATCAGTGCCACAACCTATTTCTGTACACAAAGGCTCCTCCTCCGAGGAACCCACTTATATTAAGAACGAAAGTGTTTACAAACTCATTCAAATTGAACCAGAGTTCTCGAATTCCAACCCCCAAGAGGTAGCTAAGAAAATACTTAGCCCTTCAGCCAATTTCATTCAAAACACCCACAGACATACCCAAAAATATTATGAGTTTATTCTCACAGATACTGTCACACCTCCTTTTTACCACCCGAGGGATGATAGGAAAGAAAAGGAGTTTTTCTAATTTAAGTGACATTATTTGAAAAGGGATTAATTTATTTTAATTCAAAGAGTCGCCACTTGGAATTGAGTTTTGGTGTCCCAAGTCACCATATATTTTAAAATCCCAATTCAAGGAAATTGACTCTGATTAAGTCTGCGAAACACAGAAGACCGAGTAAGGAATTCTGTTAACCCAGGAGAAGGTGTTAGGCACTCCCGAGTTCCATGGTTTTAGCACGGTCGCTTAAAAATTTATACTTGGCTTAAATTATTTAATTACGTATTTTTAAACCTATGTGCATTTACCCTTTTTAACGCTTTTAATTGCTTGAATTATTCATAATTAAAGAATTGAGTTACGCGTACGTATACTCTTTTCTTTTTGTGCGTCAAAATCATGTCACGCGAACGTGTCCACGATTAATAACGCTTTTGTTGATTTATTAAGAAAGTTTGGTTGAAGTTGCGCGAACGCATCCTTCGAGTCCCGTGGTTCTATCACGGTCGCTTTTTATTGCTTATGGCTTGTCTATTACCACTTCACTTAATTTCTTATATTTTTTATTAATTATTTTTGACCTAGATGCGGTACGCACACGAGGTACTTCTTTGAAATTAAATGTTAACACAATTATTTTTAATTTAATGGTGTCAAGACGCAGAATGCGCACATGATCGCTTTATTATTTAAGCATATCAATCCAAGGTTCGGGTATGAACACATGGGCTAATAGCGTATTTAAAATATTTAATTATTTTATCTCTTTTAGATCCGAGATATTTATTTATGTGCTTTTTCTGTTGCTTATCGCAATGAGTCTTGAGTTAATTCGTAACTCATCTCGCACCCTCACAATTATTTATTATCTCTCTAATTATTTATTTCTCACAAAGGTTTTAGAATCAATATGCATCCCGCATCGCTCCCTCAGTTTTCATTATGTGTAAAAGATATACTAGACTTAATATAAATCTTTAAACATGGCATTGATTTTGATAAATAATAAAAAGCCAACTTATTAATGTTAGATGCAAGTAATATATCAAATGAATATGCTCTGGAATTAAACAACTAAAAAAAAATTATTTTTAACCTTTGACTTAAAAAATTTACCAATTGTAAATTATAAAATAAAACAAATAATGATGAAAATTATTCTCCGGTTTGTCTTCAAATGAACATTTAGAAGTCAAATGAAGAAAAAAAATCAACGTAAAGCTTTTCACAAAATCTAAGGAAAATTTCTTAAGATACCTCAATGACGTTATTTGAAATTTTAACATCAAATTTATCCTAATAACTAATTCAAATATCATTTTAGCACTAGTACATGAACTTTCAAACAAATACATAATTAATTACCTAAGAATCTATAATGAGACTAATGAAACTTTTTGACATGCATCTTTACTTAAAAATAAAAGAAGAAAAAGAAAAATGGACAACCTACTAGTTGGTGTAGCCAATTTATTATAAAACTTAAAGTTACTGATTCTAACTACTTAGAAGGAAACAAAATTCGGCAACCCAAATAATAGAATAAACCATGAAAATTTTTTAACAACGATATTTCAATATCCAAAATGAACCAAATTCTGAAGTGTCAAACAGATGTAAAACAACGTTAATGAGAAAATCATAAACACACTTCATACATAATAATAAAAGAAAAAAAAACTTAGAAGATTTCCTTCTCTTAAAATATTTCAAACAACACAGAATTCATGCATCTCTAAATAAC
>NW_017678248.1:0-1087 GCF_001879085.1 Nicotiana attenuata
ATCATCCCGATTACCGGCCCGTTGTTGTGAGCGGGCAACGGATTATTGGTCACATTCGGGACTTCTTCATCCCTCAACACTATTTTCCCTTGTTCAATTAAATCTTCCACAGCTTTCTTCAATGTCCAGCAGTTGTTAGTACTATTCCCTTCAGCTCCTGAATGATAGGCACAGCGGACACCTTGTTGATAAGCCGGAGATTCCGGGTTCTGCCTGTTTTGGGGGATAGGCTGAAGCAGATTCATCTGAACGAGCTTCGGGAACAGACTGGAGTAGGGTTCACCAATCGGCGTAAAATTTGGACGTATGGGTGGTTCCCGAGGGCGGAAATTATTTTGCGGTGGTCGGGGATTATATTGGTTCTGGTAAGGAGGTTGGTTTCTTTGGAATGGAGGTGGATTTCGGTTAGGTTGTGGTTGCGGTCGGGTAGTACTAACAATGAAAATATTCATGTCCATTAAATAAAAAAATAGAAAGAAATATTCAAGAAGAATAATTCCCCCTATTTAATTAAAAGCAGGAAAACTAGAGTAATTTCCTACACTGAAATTTATTTAGAAACAACAACTAAACCACTATTGTGATTTAAAAGAAAAGATAACTCGATACTAGTAAAAGAAATAAAACAGAGAAGAATTTGGATTCAGACTTCTAGCTCTAAGCTTTCTCTCTACTCTCCTCTCCTCTCTGATCGGGCAACATCTTCTTATATAAGAAAGTTTCATGATGACTTCTGGATTTGGTACTAGATTTCCATGGCAAATCTAGATTTTGCATTTGCAGATATGAGAATTCGTCATTCTAAGTTTAGGTTTCGTCGATTTCATCATGACAAATCTAGATTTTGCATTTGCAGATATAAGAATTTGAATTCTCGATTTGGTGCTAGATTTCAATGGCAAATCAAGATTTTGAAATTGCGGAGATGAGAATTCTGCAATTCTAAGTTTAGATTTCATCATGGCAAATCGAGACTTGGTGCATTGTCACGGTAGTAATGAATCGTAGCTCGATTTCACACTTCTTTGTTGTATTTTCCTTCATGTTGCGCACAACAATTTTCTATAATTATTCCTGCAAAATAAAG
>NW_017678248.1:3799-23163 GCF_001879085.1 Nicotiana attenuata
GATTTCATCAACGGGTAACCATCCAAGCGTCCACTGTATCTGACTGGCAGTGAGAGTCCGAAAGTATGATGTCCAGGCGGTTACTCCTTTAGGTAAGCTGACCCCGTCAATCCTGGTGTAGAACTCCCCGATGCAGGTTTTCTCAGATGAACCATAACTCAGGAATTGAGGACGATGGCACAGGTGTTCAGTCATCCACATTTGCAACAAGAGATTGCACCCTTCAAAGAAGTTCCCTCCGACTTTGCAAGCTGTGAGAGCTCGGAAGATTTCAGCTATTATCATGGGTGCAAGAGTGCTTTTGGCTTGAGTCATTAAAGTATTGACGACCCCGGTTATTTTTATGTCAATGTTTCCATCTTTCCTCAGAAATACCAAAAGTCCCAGAAAAACCACCATAAAAGCAAAACGCCTATGTTCTCCCATTTTTGGCGGTTTCCTTTACTACATATCTTGTTTTCCAGGTTATTGAACCCTCCTATGTGGCCATATCTGTGGTATATGAAGTGTGGAGTACAAAAACCCTTTGCCAAGTCCGGATTGTGGACCGTTCTGATTATTTTCAGTGAGTCTAAGAACCTGTGCACATCTACAGTTCTTGGGGCAACCAAGTATTTTTGTCTTAAAGGCACCTCATTATTTCCAATGTACCCGGCTATCTCCTCCAAGATCGGGGTTAGTTCAAAGTCCGAGAAATGGAAGACGTTATGTGCCGGATCCCAATATGTGACCAACACTCTGATGATGTCTCCCCGAGGCACAGTCTCTAACAAACCAGTAAGCCCTTTCAAATACTTTTTGACCTCGTCCTGTCCTTCTTTACCCAGATCGTTCCACCATAGACGCAACTCCAGAGGGATTTTAGTCATGATTGAGAAAGGTTCATTTTGAATCGTGCTCATCCTGCACATTTATTAAGGTGATTTAATCACTTATTTTGGCCTAAAAGACAAAAATAAAAAAAATAACACTATTTTGTTCAAATTTCCAACAAGCAGCCGGTTTTGTGGATACGGCCTTTCAGCACTTCGTAAAGAAGATTTTAAGGCTGTGCCCGCTAACCGTTGAAACTGACCCAAGGTGGCTTGTTCTTGCAAAAATGGCCTTCCGGCGCCCTTTTAGGGGCATTTGACTTAGTCTTAACAAGAATGTCGTCACCCGACTTATTCATGACGAAATCAAAAATTCTGGCATTTTTTGGCTATATTTCTTTTTGCAAAGGGGAGGTTGGACCCGATGAGGGTTGCCTACGTATCTCACATCCGGTGAGAATCAAACCAGCGTAGTTCGGGCAGATGTGCCAAAATCAAAACTATTTTGAACAACAATTTTCTGCCTATTTTTGAGATATTTTCTTTTCTTTCTTTTCACTTTTCAAAAATCCGGCAGCATTTCGGTAATTTTTTGACATTGGGTTTTCGCAACAAAAGGTTATCCTTATTGAGTTTTACACTGCTATTTTCTCAATTTCTCTCATTATATACAAGCCGGTCAACATGTAAAGCCAAGCAAATAAATGCGCAAGTAGCACGTAAGATGCATCGGGATGGTCTTTTCATTTCAGGTCACCTGTCCTAGACGGACCCAACCCCTGTGTTGAGTCCCCTAAGTCAAATGCACATGATGCAAAATAACGTTCCTACTAGGGATCCGGCATGAGGGCAAGTTATTCTAGGTTCAAAACCTGGGTATGTTCTAGACTGTGTACCCGAGCGGACAACTCGAGTCGAGGAGGGGGCTACGTACCGAGGACCCGCAAGATCGTCCGGCTTAGTAACTTGTCCGAGCCTCTTTCTTATTTCAGGGTATGACACTAACAGAATAGGGAGTCTCAACCAGTAAGCACATCCCCGGAGGTGAGAAGAGAAGGGTTTCGGCACAGTTTATATACAGTTCAGATAATATCAAAGTGGTAAAGCATTTAGCACATATAGCATGGAACATGTAGAAAAATCAAATAAAGCCAAATATAACAATTATACTAAGCTCGAATTCTTGAACCCTGAATCGAAATTCTGGGTTCGTGTCCCCAGTAGAGTCGCCAGAGCTGTCACACCTCCTTTTTTACACACCTACCCCGAAGGATAAATGTATAAGGGAGTTTTTCCATTTAAAGTGACATTATTCGAAATGGGATTATTTATTTAGTTTTAGAGTCGCCACTTGGGAAAGGATTGGCTTTTGGTGTCCCAAGTCACCGGTTTAACTTGAATCCCAGATCGACGAAAATTTCGACTTCCCATTTGGAGTCTGCGAACCAGAAATTCTGAATAAGGAATTCCGTTGACCCGAGGGAAGGTGTTAGGCACCCCCGGATCTCGTGGTTCTAGCACAGTCGCTTAAATTATTATAATTGGCTAAAAATCTGATTTTAATACATGTTCTAACTTATGCGATTTTGAATTTAAACCGCTTTTATTATTATTTTTAGAGAGAATTGCAACGTCGTGAAAAAACGTCTCGAACCACGTCACATAAATGCACCCGCGGTTTTTGACACATTTCGACTTCGTTGAGACTTGAATTTGGGTCACATAAATGCGCACCCGAGTTTAGGAAAGTAAAATTATTAAAGGACGCGCCTAAAGTGACTAACGCGTTATTAACTTTGCGGGAGGCCATGAAAATTCGCTAAATGGCACGTCCCGATTTCTAAATATTTTAATGAAGTAATTAAAAGGGGCCACGCAGTTTATGAATTTTGTTTGGCGTGGCGCACCTCAGTTTTATTTTAAGGCCAACCTAAGGGAACTATGATTTTCTATTGAGCATTGTCTCTAAAAGGGGCCCTAATTAATTAGCATTATTAATTACTATTATTAAAAAACTTTCAAGGAATTTGGGACTCAATTTCAAGTCCACACTTAAACAAGAGGAAAAGCCTCTTAATTCAAATGTGCTACTTAACCTGGAAGGCCCAAAACTTGTGTTACAAAGTTGATCCCATAACCTTAATATGAATTCAAACCTTTAGCGTTTTTTGGGCTTCAAAATTAGCCCAGGAAGAAGGAAGATACAGTCAGCTCCATGAGAAGCTGCCTCATTTTGGGCCTTGTACAAACAACTTTTAAGCCCAAATCCTATTTAAACAAAAGGCTATCATGTTTTGGCTCATGAATGTGCCTAGATCCAGTACAGATCGTATTTGGTTCTCAGAATACTAATTTGAAATCACAACCGGGACTTAACAAATTGGGAACAGATGAACGACTTCAAATTTATTCAAATCAAGGCATGCCGACCTTAAATCCGAATCTCACACACACATTCAACTCGTTTGTATATTGATGACCTAACATACTCATTCTGAATTTTAACAGCCTTTTAATTCCAGATTAATGCACCTTAACACAAACTTAGTCCTGGACTGGGAAGCCGGAAGTAACTACTGAAATTCTCAACTTTCACATATTCATTTCTGAGCTATTAACTCATGAACTTTCAAACTACATGTAACACAATATAGATCTGAAATATACTACTTGTTTTGAATTGTAAATGAACTTATTTTGAGTCTCACTTTTTCAACAAGCACATGGTGAACAAATTAAAACAACCAGCTATTCTAAAATACAGGAGATACCGATTCTGCATCAATAGACATATTCATGCTATTTCCGGATTCAATTTCTAACCAATAACGTATTCTAAGCTTAAGTGCTGACTAACATGATATTCAAGGCTAACATTATCTAGGCTAAACTGATATCATTAGCAAGTCATTCGTATAGTTCTAAGAAGGGTCTACCACTCCAGTTATTTACAAATCATTGTATTGTTCACATAAACACAACTATACTATGCAGCTAAACTAAAATAGAACAAGAGAACTTCAGAGGGTAAATCAAGCAGCATTTCATCATTTATCTTCCAATTTAGTCATACATTGACTCTTCGCAGATCACATGAGACCGGAGGAATACCTGGAAGTTAAAATGAAAAATGAGAAGAAGTGAAGGTCGGCTAGGCAGCAACACAGCAACTGGTTCGACTTGCAGCAGCAAACCCAGCAAATTCAGAAAAAAACAGGAATACGAGCAAAGGCAGTAGACTTCTAACTCAACAATTTCAAACACAAAACCCAGGCAAAACAGAACAGGAGGTAGCAAAACCCAGAATCACTTCAATCAACCAAACAAGATCAGCTAAACTTGAAGATTAAGCTCGATGAACCAATGTAATTGAATAGAAGACAGATCTGGATTTTTTTTTTGGAATTTTCAGTGATTTTCAGTAGTTTGGAACTTGAATTTTTGAATTTTTTGATCCTATGGCTTTCTACCTTTTGAACTTTTGAATTTCAACTTTTGGATCTCCAAACTTTCTGTGAATTTTTCAGATTTTTTAACAAGGCGATGGGCATGCCTTTTATAGGCAAAACTAGGGCAGCATCAGATTTTTGTTTTACACCCTCAGTCCCTCTTTGATTTTCAGATTTTAACTACTTAAACTCCTCATTTTATGCCTTGTTGGCCAAGTAACACTACTAACTTTCTGAATTTCTATTTTGAACCCCATCTAGAAGCTTCTAGGGTATTCTAGTTTATCCTACAATATTTCTTTGCCACTCTAAGTACCTAAATTACCCTTGACCTTCCCTGAATTACCAACCTAGGTTAAACTAACCCCCAACCTTTTAACTTGGTCAAAGATGACCAGGGTTAATTACCAGGGCCTGAATTGTTTAGCAATAACCGAACGACATTTATCTATAACAAAAAACCCCCAAAATTTGAGCACAAATCCAAACAATCCTAAATTGGGCTTGAATTAACTATTGAACTCAGAATTGGAAATTACTGCTATCTATTATCAATCAAACAGAAAAATTAAGAAACAAACAAAAATTAATTAAAAACACAGAAACATGTTATCAGTACGAACAGAGAAGAAGAAATTAAAAACTTAAACAAAAGAATCTAAGAAGACTGGCAAGCAAGAAATCAAGGCATAAATTGATTAACCATGAAGGAGGCAGGGGCAAGGGGACAGATTACTTTGAAGAGGAAAAGAGGAAAAAAAACGGATCTAACTAATTTTAGTAAAGCAAAGCAAATTAAGAAAACTCACCAAATTACATTTGAACACGGTTGCACTCCGATTTGAGTCTCGAAATGATGCTAATCGTATGTTCTTTGCCAAGAACAAACGAAAAACATTATTTCATGACTAAATCGAGCCCTAGACTTCGCGAAAAACTGGAAAAAGGACCTCACAAAATCATGCTCTAGGGTTCTGTTTTTGTGATTTGAAATTTGAATGATTTGGGGAATATTTGAAGGAAAAGGAGTGCGGATTTGGAATGAGAGGAAGATGAGGGTGCAAGGGTGTTATTTTGGTGGTGTTTGGAGTGGTGGCGCCGCCACCGGAGAAAACAAAGGCGGCGCTAGGGTTCCGGAAATTCGAGGGGCTCCGGTGGGATTTGAGGGAAGATGATGGGGAATTCGTGATGAGGAAGGGAAGAGGGAGCTTTGGTGTAAATTTGGGGGTCATTGGACGCCGGCCGCCGCCGTAGGCGATTTCCGGCGGGCGGCAGGCGGCGGTGGACGGCGGGGTTAGGGTTGGTCTCTGATGAGCGTGTATGAGGTGAGAGAGACGAGGGGGTAGGGGGTAGGCAGCTTAGGACACTCTTATATCAAATGATCCTAGCTTCTGAGCCGTTAGATTAACTAACCTCGACGGCTAGGATCAATTCAGGATTAAACGGGGTCGTTTTGGTGCCAAAGGGGGAGCCTGGACCGGGTTGGGATGCGGGTTTGGGCTGGAAACAGGGGTGTAATTTTTAAAACAACTTAACCACTAATTAATCCTAAAATATGAAATTAAATCCTAAATGCAAATGTCGAGTGTAATTTTTATATTTTCGTATGCATTAAAATGCACAAATAAAATGCAACAATTAACAGAAAATAACACAAAATTCACAAAATTGTAAAATAATGAAAGAAAAATCATTTTGTTTGAATTTTTGGGAATAATTCACTTAGGGCAAAAATCACGTGCTCACAGTGGCGGACGGGGGTTATATGGAGCTTGTGAGGATGGTTATTTCTGGGAGGTGTGATGTCGCCGAAACTCACACCACAAATATAGGTAGTGAGGCGGTCGATGCAATAATAAAACCCAGCACAAGTCGGAGTCGAATCCACGGGGAGTTAGAATTGGGATTAGGTATATATTTAGTGTAATTGTATGATGAGCCTCAAATTACACATCCACATTCTTGTTTGTTGTTTCTATTTCTACTTTAAGCTATTGATTGCAATTATAAAACTAGAAGACAATTTTTTTGGTTTTGGTTAATTTTCAAATAATGAAAGATCATGTGTCGTGACTTCCACCTAGGTGGTTACCTAATGGGTTGTAAACTCTAGGGCAAGTTTGATTAGTCGGGGTTGTAATATAGAAATCACACGCAATTACCCACTCTATACCTCTCAGTAGTTTGAGTGATTTTACCCAATTTGGCTTTCTCAAGTCCAAATGGGTATTGCACAAAACAAGTGATATATGATCAAGTCGGGTCTTACTATCTCTAGATTTGACCCTTTAATTGGGGCTATCAATTTCTTGAGTTCGCCCCAACTCCTTGTTAGCCAAGTTTACCTAGACTTAGTCTCTCTTTCTCAAGTAGAGACTAAGTCAATTAGGCATGAATCAATATTTGCAACCATTAATTCTTGAATTCAAGCAACAACTAGGCTAAATATCACTAACCCAATAACAAACAAGCCCTAAATCAAACACCCATTAAGTACCCACACTAGGGTTGGGCCACAACCCAAGCAAGAAATTTAGATACTAATGACAAATGAAGAAATTAAAGAAGAAATTAAGATAGAATGCATAATAATTGATCAAGGAAAGAGAATCTAATATTTAGAAGCTAATCTAGTACAATATTACCCAAAACAGTAAAGAAAAATGGCTCAGCTTCTCTACACTCAACTTAACCAAAAAATGATAAATAGTTCTATTTATACTAAGCTGAAAATATCTGACTAAAATGCCCCTGCGGAGGTTGTGCGGCCGCACAATTCTGTGTGCGATCCGCACTCTGAGCTTGACTAGTCAACTAGGCCTTATGCGGTCGCATAAAAGTGGGATGCGGCCGGACTTCATTTGACTGTGCGGACCGTATAATTCTGAGTATGGCCGCACACTTGAACCTGGACTGGACATGGCTCTCTGATTCTTCTCTTCTGTGGACCGCATAATTGTGAGTGCGGCCGCACTTGTCATCCTGCGGTCGGACAATTATGGTGCGGTCCGCATATCTTCAGCCACTCAAAAACCAACTTTCTAAATCTCCTCTTCTGTGGCCGCACAATATTTGTGCAGTCTGCATACTCTGAAGGAAGTTTGACATTGCTCTTTCCTTGTTTGCGGCCGCACACAATATTGTGTGGTCCACATTGTAGGATTTTTTGCCTTGTTTTGGTCCTTGTCCACTTTTGACTCCTTTATGAGTTGATTTTGACTTCTTTGGCTCATTTTCCAATACTCCTGCACGAAAGCACATTTCATTAGTTCTCGAGAATACCTTTAAGCATTTTAGAGCTAAAACGCAAGTAAAAGAGAGCAAATAAGCGGTCAAAATCCCGACTTATCAACTCCCCCAAACTTAAGCTTTTGCTTGTCCTCAAGCAATTAAGGAAATTCCCACCTCCACATAGAAAAAAATGATATTTCAGCTGGCCTAAGGTGAATCAATCACACATCAATTGGGACCAACAATTACCCACAACACGTATGAATTATCAAAATTGCAATGATTTGACTTTTCGAGTACAATAGTTCTAATATGACACTAGAGCATCAAGAGTTGACTTTATTCATCAAGGAAGCTCGCTCTTTAATGTAGATCATTGTGGATCCCAAACTCCTCCTCATTTACTCTCCATTAGCAAATCTCACTTTAGAATGTAACACTCGAAGCAAGGATTGTGAAAAGTTCGCTCATCTCTCTCAAAAGAATGTCACAAGTCTGGCTCTAAGTACCATAAGCTTGCTCCTTATGTAAATCACCACTAATGCAAGCTCACACAACTTGAAATCATGTAGGGCTTTTTCGGGATGTAATGAAGTCTTTTTGGATCAAGGTAGGTCTTGATAAAATAGAATGGGTTCATCTTTCCTTAAGCACTCTATTTTCTCATTTTGGCTCATACTTTGTCGACTCTTTGAGTTAATTGCTTTTTCCTCGGGGGAACTAGAGAGATGTAGCGTTACTCTTTCTTGGTCATGACATTCATTTTTCTCCTTTTCTATGTACTCCATGCCTTTCATCATTGTTTTCTTTGAATCCCTTCAACTTTCTACCTTATTCACTTTCTTTTTGGCATTTTTCTTTTTTGTTCTTTCTTTCTTTTCTTTGCCTTCCCTTTTCTTCATTTATTTCTATTCTTTGTACCTTTTATCACTTTCAAACTCCTCGTCTCTCCCCCAAACTTATATTTTTTCCAATTATTTCTCAAGAATGCTAAGGAAAGATTGGGTGCCAAGAGAGGGTCATTACAAAACGGATAAATCCTTGTAACGTGGTTATTGAAAGAAAAAGGGCTCAGGCTCAAATGGGTTGACTAGGGATATCACATTGGTAGGCTATGGAAGATTTCAAACTTCAAATCGGATCAAGGAGAGACTACATTAATTTCTCAAGCCAAGCTACACTTAGAATTTCGCCTAGAAAAATATTCAGGGCAAGTTCTAGACTATTAGCACGGGTACTTGGACTTGAAATTTGACACCTCACCTCTCACGCTGCTGGATTGCTAAAGAGAATGGAGTTGAGGGCCCACAACAACCCTAGTTATGATTGAGAATCATAAATGGCTCGACTGAACCACTCGATGACTGATTAAGTCAACACAAGAGTCAAAAGGTCACAACTAGAGCTATTTTATGCCAATAACTTTGTTTTTAACCATAAGGTCGTAGGTAAATGTGTTGGTACCAAGTGAAGCATGCTTGAGACCCTTTTATACATTACTACTATATTTTCCTAAACATAAAAGAAATTGAACTCAATCCCTTAAGAAGGTTGTCACGCCATCCATCATTGGGAAGAGCCACCCGGTTCACACAAAATCCACCTTTTGAAAGAACCATGGTATTAAGAAAACCAAAGGCTTATTGTTCACTCAAACGTAAAAAGAAGCTAACAAATTAAAAAGAAGCTACTAAGTAAATAAGAAGTTAAACTACTAAGGAAAGACAAACTAAGGAAGCAATGAAATAAACTACGGAAAGCAAGATAAATGAATATACAAATCGAAGTAAAATGAATATATACATAAGGGAAACTGAATATATACATCAATTGGAAGGGAAGAATATATACATACCAAAGAGATAATAAAGATAAAAGAAAATAATATAAGAGTTATTATAGGCCAAATGTCAATGTCAATCAATCAAAATAGACCACCCCCCGAATAAAAATAAGCATTGTCCCCAATGCTTAACAAAAATAAGAACAGGGAAGGGTAGAGAGTTAAGAGAACTCCCTATGTGGTCTCAGTCTGCATGGGATCCGCAGCACCCTCGGTCTCCTCTAGTTGTATCTCATCATAACCTAGTTGAGGGACAACAGGGTTGCTGAGCATCTGGATCATCTCCTCGGCGGTGTGGGCAGTCATAACCGGCTCCTTAGACTAGTCGGTTGCTGCCTCTGGTGCCTCAGGTACTGCTGGTGCTGCCTGTGCTACTGGGGCTGCTGACTCCACAAGTAGGTCCAATGGTAGATCTCCGGCAGATGTAATCTTGGCAATCTCTTTTCTCTACTTCTCCACCAACTTTTTTGACGCCTAAGACCTCCGCATCTTCTTTGTTTGCTTTCCCAACTCCTCAATGACCCCCCCCTCCCCCCATGCACTGCCAAAGTCTCCATAATAGTTTTCTGGTTGTCCAGAATCTTCTTCAATGTTTCCTCCACTGATAGAGGTACCTGTGGTGCTGCTGGGGCTGCTAACTGTGCTGCAACAACACTGGATATGTCAGACATCTTTGAAGTAGCTGCTTACATCCAGTTGTTGAGACTCGCCAATGTCTGGGAGACTCGCAGCTCAGTCTGTGGATAAGTGGATGAAGTTGGCATTGATAATGGAACTGATAATGAAGTTGGTGTCTAGAAGATGAAGGTGGTGGCATGGTTGTTGTATCGGTGGAAGGCCCGGCTGCTATTGAAGGCTCGATAGCTGAATCAATAACTACTACCGTTGGCTCCTCAGACTAGCCAGCGGAGGTAGTTGCCTTACCCTTGAACTTCGGGTTGTCAGCACCCTGTAGGTGGTACCATGAGAAAGGCTTGTTAGCTTTAACTTCTGTATCATATTTCCTCGGCTCCACCTTTTGATCTTTGAAGTATTCTGCGAGGAAGTTCGGGTACGGGTATGATCTCTCATCTTTCTGGACAGCTAATGTGATGTCGGTGGACATGATGGCACTAACATTAATCGGATACCCAGCCATAATTGAAGCCACCAAGACTGCACAGGGAATTGGGAGGTTGTTCTCATTTAGGCACAGATCAATGAGGCTGCATACAAATGTCTACCACCCTTTTGCTTCAAAGTTTAGGGTGGACCGGACTATGGGAACCCCTGCTATGAGCCATGGAGGTGTTGATCCTCGAATAGCCAAAATCTCAGCTAGCCACAGGCGAGCTGCATCACCAATAGCCAGCTTTTCCAAGTATTGGACTGACTCCACTTCTTCAAATCCCACATAAGAGTTCAAAGCACAGGAGTCGAATCTGATTTTTAGATTTCACACTTTGTCACCTTGGTACCCTTTTTAATGTGAGCCACATTGGTATAAAATTCTTTAACCAAGTGCGCATTTGCATCGAGGATGCTTTGGGTGAACCATTTCCATCCTTTTCTCTCCTGGAACTGTCTGAGGATATATGGGTTGTGCTTGTCCAAATCCTTCATCAAGAATTGTCTCTCAAGAGTGAACGATCTATGAGGCCACCACTCTCTAAATCTACTGAAGTCAATCAAGCTGACGAATCTGTCTTCCCACATCTCCCTTCTCCTCGACCTCTCTAGACCCCCCACTACAGTATCACCCCCTCTACCATCGTCCGATACATCATCATCATCATCATTAATATTGATTGGTGTAGTCGGGGCATGTGAGGAAGAGGGCTCAGAATCTTGGCTACCCTCTTCCGAACCTTCAGAAGAACTAGCAGCGGAAGATGACTCATCTACCAAGTAGAATCTACCCGGGACTTATTGTGATTGGGCTTTCGGCTGTGCTTGCACGAAGTTACCCTATGAAGCTTCCCCAGATGGGAGATACTCACTGGTCTCGGAGGGTTCAGGAACTCTATTGGCAATTGCTTTCTTGCTTATGGCTCTTTGGATTGCTAATGGTAGGTTACTTTTGCCTCGACCTCGGCCTCGGGAGGGTTCTGCCCTCCTTTTTGATATCACCTCTACCATGTGATCTAACCATTGTCTGCAATTCGTAACAATAAGAATCAGTTAGAGTTCAGTTCATAGGATTCAAATACATGCATGATAATTGTAGGCTAGTTGTTGAAAAATAGTCACATGAGAGGCAGTACGGACCACATAAAAATGAGTGCGGCCGCAGACTGCCAATTGGGGACCGCACAAAAGTGAGTGTGGCTGCAAAACCAAAAGTGTGGACCGCACAATTTTGAGTGTGACTGCATAGACCCTTGTTCAGAATACTGGGTCCTTTGATAATTCATCAGTGCGGACCGCACAATATTGCTACGGACCGCACAATTTCACTGTGGACCGCATATTTTTGAGTGCAGTCCGCACAATTCAAGCATATAGATGCCCTAACTTAGAGACTGCGGACTGCATAAAAGTGTGTGCGACCGCACAATTTAAATTAACACAGCACTGCTTTACGATTCATACAAGTTTTTCAAGAATTAGACATGGCTTGATCAATTAAACATGATTAGCTACTTACCCAAGCTCCAACCAACATCTAAAATACTACCCACATCATTCTACGCAAAAATAATTAACAATTGACACTTTAGGCATGAACATAACCCTAGCAAAAGAACAAAACTAAGAAAAGATGAAAAATCTAAAGTGAAATGAACATACCAGTAAAGAAGGATGCAGGTAAGAATCTACACAGATGAAATGCTTGAAGTTCGAGAATTAATGGGATATGCACTGTGCTTGCTTAGGGATCCAGAGGTTAGAGAGTGTAAAGTGTGAAAAGTTATGAAAAGCCCTATTTATAGGTTGACCCGTCGAGCCCAGAACTTACCTGAGTGCGCCGCATAATTTTGAATGTGGTTCGCACTCCTTACTTGTTCCTGTGAAGAAATTCTGCGGATCGCACAAAAGTGAGTGCGGCCGCAGAATTTGTGCGAACCGCACAATTTTGTGTGCGGCCACAAATTGTTAAGGAACTTTGACAGGCCAAACTTCAGAAAGCATGCATTTTTGGTCTTCCAATTGTGCGAGCGCACACAGAATTGTGCTGCCGCAGAGTGATTGTGCGGTCCGCATAATTTTGGTGCGATCCGCACTATTGGGACACTTAGCTAATTTTTCTTGCACAGTCTCTGTAATGCACACCCATTCCTGTATACACTTCAAAACTAGTTAGCACAAAACAAAGCCTATCTAATCTAAAGAAGTAAACCAAGAAAAAGAAAAAGACACATGGGTTGCCTCCCAAGAAGCGCCTGATTTAACGTCGCGGCACGACGCAGATTACCAATCATTTGAAATGAGGAATCGCCACAATGTGGGCATCATCAACCTTGCCAAGATAATGTTTAACCCGGTGCCCATTGACTCTAAACACTTCATTGTTCTTATTTTTCAAATCTAGAGCACCAAAGGGGGTTACATTCACCACTTCAAATGGGCCACTCCATTTTGACTTCAACTTGCCCGGAAACATCCGTAACCAGGAATTGAACAATAGCACAAGATCACCTTCTTTAAACTCCTTGTTGTGGATTTACTTGTAATGGAGGTACTTCATCTTCTCCTTGTAAAGGGATGAACTTGTGTAGGCATGATACCGGAATTCATCAAGCTCATTCAAATGTGCCACCCTTAAGTTTGTAGCGACATCCCATTCAAGGTTCAACTTCTTCAAAGCCCACATGGCCTTATGCTCAAGTTCTACCGAAAGACGACACGCCATCCCAAACACCAATCAATATGGAGACATCCCAATCGGAGTCTTGTAGGACGTCCTATAATACCAAATAGCACCATCAAGTTTTCTTGACCAATCTGTGCGGTTGGCATTCACAGTCTTTGACAAAATACTCTTGATCTCCCGGTTGGAGACTTCAACTTGTCCGCTTGCTTGAAGATGGTAGGGAGTTGAGACTTTGTAAGTGACACCATACTTGGCGAGTAAGGTATCAAAAGCCCGGTCGCAAAAATGCGAACCCCATCACTAATAATGGCCCTTCGGGTACCAAACCTCGTGAAGATGTTCGTTCTCAAGAATGCTACCACACTTCGAGCTTCGTTGTTGGCTAAAGCCACAGCTTCAACCCTTTTTGACACATAGTCCACAACTACCAGAATGTAAGTGTTCCCACAAGAGCTCACGAACGGTCCAATGAAATCAATACCCCAAACATCAAAGATATCAATTTCCAAGATGGTGGTGAGGGGCATCTCATTCTTCTTAGAAATCCCACCGGCCCTTTGGCATTCATCACAACGCTTGACTAGATCACTAGCGTCCTTGTAGAGAGTAGGCCAATAGAATCCACAACTCAACACTTTTGTTGTCGTTCTAGCTCCACCATAGTGTCCACCATACGGTGAAGAGTGGCAAGCCTCAAGAATTCCTATTTGTACTTCTTCCGGCACACATCATCGGATCACACCAATGGTACATATACGGAAAAGATACGGCTCATCCCAATAATAGTCAAGGCAATCCCGTTTGAGCTTCTTCCTTTGGTTTGAAGAGAACTCATTCGGTACGATGCCACTCACAAGATAATTGGATAAATCGGCAAACCAGGTCAGAGTATGAGACACTCTTTTGGCCACTCAGGTCTTGTACGCTTTTCAGACTTTGTTCCATGCTTTTCATCTTTCGAGCCATCTCTTCTTGCTCGGGGTTTCTCACTGTTCTTTCCTGTTCCATTGGAGACTCATATTGCGGGTGTTGAGGGTAAGAGTTTGGGGTAACATGAGCTATGTCTAGCTGAAATTGCGGGACTTGAAAAGTGAAAGCTGAAGGTTCGAAGCATGGCCTAGGCACTATTGGTTGTGCTGTAATATAGACTGGTGGGGTGAATAATGTAGAAAGTAATCCTGAAAATGGTGCCTGGGGGCGAACCTCAGAAGGCATATCGGTGAAATTGGCTGATATAGGGTACCCAAACAGGACGAATTGGTTGGTCACGGGGATGGGGACGTTGGTGGTTCCACTCGTCATGGGGAGCAGTTCAGGAAATCCGGGGATTGTAATGGGTGGTTCTTTGCCGTTGGACCAAGCGTCCTGCATCTCCAACATACGGACACACAACCTCCTGTTTTCTTCAGCGGGTGCTGACTCTGGCTGTAGAATCACCGATACCGGGCTATCCTCAGGATCAATAATTGGTAGATGATTTTCGGAGGCCATAGGAACACTGCCTTTAGATCTTGTGAAGTAAGGATGGGAAGCCAGATTACCACAAAACCAACCACCTAAACAGGACTTGTCTATTTTGCACACACAAACCTGGTTAGTTTGAGACATTTAACAGATAGGGAATCGCATATTGGGAATACAATGCACCTGAACATTTAAACGTTTCTAAATATTTTTGCAACGGCTGTGTGTTTCATTCCGGCTTTGCTATCTCTTTTATCAGATTTCAAATCCTACTTTCTTTTCCCTTGTCATTTTTGCTGTTTTTCGCTGTTTTATTTTTCACTCTTTTCTTTCTTTTTCACTCAATTTTTCTCTTTTTTTAATTATTCTTTATCGGTTTATTTTTCACTTAAATTGTCTATGGCTATGATCAAATCCGATGGGGATTGCCTACATATCATGACGCCGCATGAATCAGATCTTTACATAGTTCAGGACATAAATGCGGAATAAAAGAAAAGATAATTTTTTGGGTTTCCAGTATTTCATCAATAAAAATCTTTTTGGGTTTTTCTATTACAAAGACTCAGAAATACTGACGATTAAAAAACAAAAACATACAGACTCAAAATAGAAGAACAAACAAACTTGGAAAAGATGAACAGACTCAAAAAGGTAAAATACAGACTCAAAGCCAAAAAAGTCAAGAATACATAAGAGCCTCCAATGGTACTCCGGGGGCCCGCGGGACATCAGTCGGTCTCGACGCGGGCCTGCGTGTAATCTCTTCTTGAAGGTACTCTAAATCAGCCATCACCTGCCAGACAAAAGTCATCACAGAAGCAAAGAACATGGACCTGGTCATATCTTCACATTCATGGCACTTCATTGGAACATAATCAGCAATTTCTTTAATCCTCATTCTAATGACACCCTTTTCTTGTAGCAGGCATCCAATTTGTTGTGTCCGGGCCTCCAACACCTGCGTGGCTGAGTTGTCTTGGTCTTGCAACTTTTGCACACTCTCTTCTAATCGGTAGATCAAGGCATAGCAGTGTTCTCTTTCTGCTTTGAAGTCCTTTGTTTGTTGGACCATTTAATTTTCAAGAGTAGTCAGCTTTTTCTTTAAGATCATGACTCCTCTGTCATATTTTTGCTTTAACTGCTGAGCAAACCTTGTTCGTTCTTCTACACCTTTTGCCAATTTTGCCCGAGCTTTTGCCAATTCTTCCTCAGCATTTAACAGACAGGCCCCATAATTATAAACTTTTTGCCTCAGATTGCTTATGAGTCTTTCATCTTTCTCGCTTCTTACCGGGGTTTCGGCGGCTATTTCATCTTCCGTATCTGATATCGGAGGGCTTTGTTGTCCTGAGGCAACCTCTTCTTTTCTCCTTCATCCACAGCAGCCTGCAAACTATTATCAAATTTGATATTTCTATTTTGATCTTCTGTTTGATTATGGTGGTCCGATATTCATTCTCTATGGTTAACCAAGCCCACTGTTCCTTCAATGCGTCGTCAAATTCTTGGATATGAGGCCTTTTAGTTGGCCTTTAAGATTCATCATTCGTCACGACTCTCTTTTCATACCAAGCGACATAACCCGGTAAGGCCTCTCCCCTGGACAAATCACGTACTCGGGTGTTTGCCCCCAAATACTAGCATTCGCTCCAGATTTGGTGAACCACTTCTTCAGGAAATTGGGCATCGGAGCGGATTTTGACTACATAAGTACTAAGATCTTCATCTCTAGGAACTGTCTGGCATCTTCCAAGTTGTCTCAAAACCCGGTACGGGGCATAGGGCTAGATGCTTCGGAGACCCATTAGAAGGAAGTAGGGACTGGTGGCGAGCATGTAAACAATCTCATAAACGGGAAGCCAACCCAATGTCTACTCTATCTGATCTGCGGTTATAAAACGAAGACGGGATATCCAATCTTTGACCCCTTCCGGCATTTCAAATTCGGTCACTCGTGTACCAAACTCTTCGATGCAGTTCTTCCTCGTAGACCCGTAGTTCATGTATCGGGGACGGTGACAAAGGTGCTCGATCATCCACATCTGCAACAGCAGATTGCATCCCTCGAAAAACCTGACTCTGGCCTTATAGGATGTAAGGACTCGGAATATATCTGATACGATCATGGGCGCAAGGGTACTCTTGGCCTGGGTAGTCAAAACATGGACAACTCTAGCTACACGTAAATCAATGCACTTGTCCTCCTTGGTGTCACACCTCCTTTTTTCTACCACACGCAGAAGAGGGTATAATAAAGGGAGTTATTTCCAACTTGAAGTGACAATCGGAACAGGATTTATTATTAAATTCTCAGAGTCGCCACTTAGGAAATTAATGGTGTCCCAAGTCACCGGTTAAATCCCGACCCGAGGAGATTATGACTCTGTTATCAGTCCGCGAACCAGAAATCCAGGTAAGGAATTCTGTTAACCCGGGAGAAGGTGTTAGGCATTCCCGGGTTCCGTGGTTCTAGCACGGTCGCTCAACTGTTGTATTTGATTTATCTGATTTCAAAACATGTTCTAATTTATGCTTTTATTAGTAAACCGCTTTTATTTTTATGTTTAATAAGAATTGCAACGTCGTAAAAATGCGTTTCGAACCACGTCGCACCAGTGCGCCCGTGATTGTTAACACATTTCGACTTCGTTGAGATTTGGATTTGGGTCACATAAATGTGCACCCGTATTTAGGAAGGTAAATTTATTAAAATACGTGCCTAAAGCAACTACGCGTTTATTAACTGTGTGGGGAGCCATGAAATTCGCTAAATGGCACATCCCGAGGCCTAAATATTTTGATATAAGCAATTAATGAGGGCCCCGCAATTTGTGTGTTTATTTGGCGAGGCTCGTCTCGTCTATTGTTCATTTTAAAGGGTAAATCTTAAGGCAATCTATGACTTTCTATATTTGATCGTCTTCAACTATTTGTTACTGGGCCTAATCGTACTTTATACTGTGTTGCAGCCCCTGGGCTCCAGGACGAGCCCAACAAAAGAAAAGGTTAAGACTATGTGCACCCCATAAACTGACCAATCAGATCTAGGCCCAGGCCCAAACGTACACAAGCATCTAACCAGGCCTGGGCTGTTCATTGAGGCCCCGAGACTGATATCGAGTCCAAACGGTTAAGCTAGGCCCAATTCCAATTCAGCTCCAATATGCAGTCTTATTGTTATGAACTAAGAATCGCAACAGTTCAGAAATTTATTCAAGTTGTCCTATTGATGTCAACCTAATAATGCCCAGTTTTAGATACAGAAATTGAACATTGGATGCGATCTATACTATATAGGATTAATCATTGGATGCAATCTTCCCAGCAATTAATTACATAATCAGAATCAAAGTCCATTGCACAGTCCAGATGTACAATCCAGTTACACAGTCCAATTATACAGCCCAGGGTTTACATACATACAAATCGATTTGACATTATGCTGTGCGATTAAATCTAACGCCTATATAACTACAATGCACCACAGCCAGGCAGCATTTTTCAGGCCCAAACAAATGAATATTTGTATTCCATTTCAAGCTAAGGTTATAGCAAGGCAGATTCAAATGTGTACCTGGTAATAAGAAAAGGAAAAGATCAGCAGCAGTGAAAGCTCTCAACAGCAGCCCAAGAATAAGTTAAAACCCAGTAACAGCTCAGTCAACACAGCAAGTTCACGAATAGGCTTGAAATTCCAGTAATGAACAAAAACACAGCAACAATTTCAAGCACCAATGCAATCCAAAACCAACTCGACTACTCAGACCCAGCAGGTTATTTTTTGAAACCAGCAGATGAGATGCAACAACCCAGATTTTAGTTTGAAACTCAATGAGTCGACAGACCCCAAACCAGACTTGATTTGAACCCTACTTCAAACCATTTCGACTCCAAATGAAGCAGCACAATTTCAAAAGATCAAAACCTCCAAGCTCAAGCAAAATTCCAATGGAACAGTAACCTAGCAATCCTTTTTTTTGTTTTTGTTTTCTCTGATTTTTAGTAAGCTCTCTTTTCTCTCTTTAGGTCTCAAATTTTTTTCGGCTCCCCCCTAAGGCAAGAAAGAGTGCCTTTATAGGCAAGCTAATAGGGCAACCTTTTAGATTTTAATTTACCCCTTAGGTCCCTGATTTTATGACTTTTCTTCTTATTTTCTGACTTGTGTCACAAGTAACTACCTTAAGTTTATTAGAAACTACACTATAGCCCATCCTAGAAGGTTCTATGCTTATTACAATCCCTATTCTATCCTTACCCCCCTTCAAAAATTACCAAATCTGATAAAAGTACCCTTTTCCCATGCCTAAACTACCCTTTGAACCTCCTGAAATTACTATCATAGTCCCAAATGACTTTAGTCCTCTTTCTACCCTAATTGAATCCATCTGCTATGGCCAAATTCATCTAATTAACAACTAATTGAACCGGGCATTATACTGAAGTATTGTTAACAGCAATCACTGATTAACCAAAACATATTAAACTGAAACAAACAATACACACAAGATTGATTGAAGCTGATCAAAAGAAAATAGACTAATAAGCAAATTATTGGATTATCAAATCAACAACGACTGTTAACTACACTAATTCGACTGAGCATGTCGAGTGACTCCCATAAAATTAAACTAAGTCATAAACATGCATTCCCTAATCAAAATAAACACAGGGTCGAACTGACAGTCAATCAAAATGGAGATCACAAAACAGAATTAAACCAGATAAAGGATACAAAACGAAACAAAACATTTAGTCAATGGGAACACTAA
>NW_017678249.1:0-23155 GCF_001879085.1 Nicotiana attenuata
ATTCAGGCCAACAAGGAATTGTGGTGCATTCTATCTCGTTCAAGAGATTGATAGCCCCAATTAAAGGGTTAAACCTAGAGATAGTAATACCCGACTTGAGCTAATTTTGCTTGCACAAATTTGAACACCCAATTGGACTTGAGAAAGCCAATTAGGGCATAGTCACTCAAACTACCGAGAGGTATAGAGTGAGTAGTTTCATGCATTGGCTATATCACGATCCCAGCTATAACAAATTGCCCTAAGTTTTAGATCCCAATAGATACTCACCTAGGAGTAAGTCACTTCCCTAGTGCGTCTTTACCAATCAAGAAAACCATACAAAAAAATATCATACTTAGTCAAATTCCCTGCATCATTAGAATAAAATTTTGAATAGTAAAATATCAAAGCATGTTTGGAAGTGTAAACAATTACATCGCGCATTGCTAGTTTAGATAGGAACCCAATCCCAAACTTATTCTAGCTCCCTGTGGATTCGATCCCGACCTTCTCGTGTAAAAGCAGCATCGACCGCTCTTGCCACTCTATAGTGGTGTAGGGTTGGACCAGATCACTTTTTGGCGCCGTTGCCGGGGAGCTAAACGGTTTTGGCTATCTATCTATCTATCTAGTTTTGTGTTCTGTTTTTGTTTCATTCTAGTTTACTAACTTGGGTGAATCATCAATATAGGTACAAAAATGGCAAACAATGCTCCTCTTGGAGATATTCCACTGGGGGAGGAGGTTGATGATAATGGAGAGGAGGAGGTACCTCTAGTACCTCAAGGACAAAGGAGAGGCCGACAGGCCAATGACAATATTCCAGACCCTCCCCCGCCACCTCCAAGAGCTGTACCTCGGGTGCTTCCAAACTAGGGCTACGCTAGTGCAATTGTCCCACCCCGGAACCGGGCGAGCAATTTTTAAATTACCAACGTGATGTTGACTTTATTGGAGCAGCGAGGGTACTTCACAAGAGTTCCTTATCAGAATGCGTACAAACACCTTAAAGGCTTCGTTGATACCTGTTGGAGAAACAAGCAGACGAATGTGTCAGAGGATGCACTGCGGTTGAGATTATTCCCTTTCTCACTTCGAGGGAAAGCATTGGACTGAATGGAGAGACTTCCCAACCATACCATCCATACATGGAATGAGTTGGCGGACAAGTTTATAGAAAAGTTTTTCTCGCCGGGCACATGGCGAGTTTGAGGGATGAGATCTTGGCGTTCAAACAGGAGCCCAACGAACCACTTCATGAGATATGGGAGAGATACCGGACTATGGTTAAAGGATGTCCAAACAATGATATGACCGAGGCAATGATACAACAAACATTCTACCGTGGCATTAACACAACAAATCAGTGTATAGTGAACCAGCTCGCAGGGGGAAATTTCATGAACACACCGTATGATCAGGGTTGTGAGATATTGGATGAGATGGCGGACACTTCCTCAGCTTGGCAAAGTCGAGCTAATGTTCCACAGGTTGATCCCACGGTCATTCAGTTGCATAAAGAGCTCCACGACCATGGTCAAGCAATAGCGGAGCTAACAACAACAATGAACCAGTTAACAAAGGCACAATTACAGTAGGTTCAAGCACCACGTCAAGCAAATGCTATGGAGGGTGTCAACATGTTGGTCAACAAAAGGAGACAAAGAGGTCAACAAAGCCAAGGGAGTCCGGAACAATATGACCAAGATAGTGGTGGGTTCAACCAAGATGATGGGTATGATGAGCAGAATGAAGAAGTCCAGTACGTGAACAATTATCAAGGCCAAAGGGGAAATGCTTCTAACCAACAACAAAAATGGAGATCCCAAGGCAATTGGGGGAATCAACAACAACAAGGGAATAGAAACTGGGGGAACAACAACCAAAATCAGAATTGGGGCAATCAGAACAACCAGGGAAACTGGAGTGGCAACAACAACAATTGGGGCGGAAACAACAATTAGGGTGGTTGGAACAATGGCAATCAAGGAAATAGGGGGCAAGGCTTTCTATATACGGCTAAAATCGGAGAGCCCGATTTTGTGACCGTTATGACATTCCACGGCCCGCCTCCAGAAGCCTTGAGGTACAGTTCGAAGTTCGACCCCGGGGGTCCCCTATGCTCAACCTCGGGGCAGCACAAGCCGGTGGCTACCATGGATAAGCGGGAAGTTCCCAAGACACGTTACCAAAGCTGACAATATCTGCAAGAATAGTACTAGCCTGTACCAGACTAGTAAATATCTGTACCAGCTATGTCTCTTTGTAATAAATGCACATGTACTATATTGGGATTCCCTATCCTATATAAAGGGGATCCTTGTTATAGAGAAAAACAATATACAACACACTACATTCAATACAAGAACATTCTCTGCTCTCTAACTCAAACATACTCTCTATTTGATTCTATTGCTTACATTTATTGTCTTACTTATATTTATTACATCTCATTACTTGTTATTTATTTATTGCTCATTATTGGTCATAAAGAGCCGTCATCAAATTTATCATAACTATAAATCCTCCATCGACTGCCCTCAGCCGGGTATCCGACTCGACCTCGAGGCCCCATATACGCAAGGTCGAAGCCCCGATTTCCAGCCATTCGGTTTGATTATTACATTGTCTACAAGCTATTATCTTACTTTCTATCCTTCACTTAGCATCTATTGCCTAACAACTGGCATAAAAGTAGATCACATAATTTTAGAACCACAAAATCAAATCTAATTGTTATTACCATTTTCAAGGTAAACAGTTTGGCGCCCACCGTGGGGCTAAAAATAATAGTGATCGTTTTCTTGCTAGTTTACTACATAACGCAAATTATCATTCACACTTTTTCCTGTCCAAGATCTTTGATTTCAGGTCAAAATGTCTAACTCAGTAAACACACATGAAAAAAACGGTCTTGAAGACCATGGAGAGAATGGTGTAGCTGTTCCAGGTATTGGTGTACCACCACGAAACCCTGAGAACGCACCAGAGCCGATCACCGCGTATGTGGTCTCACGTGATACCCAACACGTCGATATAAGCTCCCACACTAACAGGAGCGTACGCCAAGGAGACCCACAAGAGGCTCTAAAAACCCCAGCTCGGGAGAAACGGGAGGTTAGCCTTCACATTATTTTTAAAAATGTTACAAGCACGGTAGCACCAGAAACGGATCCTCGAGTCAAACAGGTACTGGAAAGATCGAGTAACAACGGGTCAACAGCCGACCCCACTATTATGAAAATTCTCGAGGACCTCACAAAGAGGATTGATCGGGTGAAAAAATGATAGAAGCCAATGACCAAAAAGGTAGAGACCTACAACTCGAGGGTCGACCAGATCCCGGGCGCACCCCCGATCCTGAAGGGTGTTGATTCAAGAAGTTCGTTCAAAAGCCACTCCCGCAAAACACCGCTCCAAAGCCCATCCCGAAGGAGTTCAGAATGCCTGATCTACCGAAGTACAATGGAACCTCGGACCCCAACGAGCACGTCACTGCCCACACTTGTGCAGTAAAGGGCAATGACCTGAGGGATGACGAGCTCGAGTCCGTCCTGCTCAAAAAATTCGGAGAAACACTCTCGAAAGGAGCCATGATGTGGTATAACAACCTTGATCCAAACTCAATAGATTCATTTGCCATGCTGGCAGATTCTTTCATAAAGGCACATGCCGGCGCCATCAAGGTAGCTACAAGGAAATCAGACGTCTTCAAAATCAAGCAAATAGAGAATGAGATGTTGCGAGGGTTCATATCTCGCTTTCAAATGGAACGAATGGAACTACCGCCGGTCTTCGACGACTGGGCAGTGTAGGCCTTCACCCAAGGTTTGAATGAATGAGGCTCGGTGGTTTCGAAGCAGCTGAAGCAGAATTTGGTTGAATATCCCGCTGTGACCTGGTCGGATGTCCACAACCGATACCAATCAAAGATCAGGGTCGAGGACGACCAACTGGGAGCCCCCTCGGTCTCAGTATATCCTTGCAGGCTCCTGGCAAAGGAGCTGAAACCGAACAAGAAAAGATACCAACCATACACCAAAGATAGAAGAAACGCCCCAAGGCGTAACATACCCCGAAATGATCGAGGGATGGATCGAGGTCAGAATCCTCAGGGACTCGTGAGCAGAGTCAAATTCAATAGGCACACAGGACCGACGGAGGCACCCTGCCTGTCGGAATACAACTTCAACGTTGACGTTTCAGACTTCGTATCCGCCATCGGTAAAATCAAAACACCAGGTGGCCATGGCCTAGACTATCAGACCCGTCGCAAAGGAACCCCAACTTAGTATGTGAATTTCATGGCACACACGGTCATAGAACCGAATATTGCAGACATCTCTGAGAAGAAGTAGCCCGGCTACTCAGCAAAGGACACCTCCAAAAGTTCCTTAGCAATCGGGCCAAAAATCAGTTCCGGGAAAAAGAGGTGAACAGGAAGAATGAAACAAATGAGCCGCAACATGTCATCCATATGATCATCCCATAGGAATCCACTATCAGAAGAACAAAAATATCCATCACAAGGAAAAAGCAAACTCGAGGTTACATACCCGAGGATGCTCTCACGTTCAGCCAAGAGGACATCGAGACCTTGTCTCAGCCTCATGACAACGCATTGGTAATTCCTTTCTTGTAAATACATTTCAAATTGAACGTGTACTTGTGGATACAGGTAGCTTGGCCAATATTATCAGGTCAAGGGTCATGAAGCAGCTCGGACTGCTCGACCAGATCGTGCCTGCCTCTCGAGTGCTCAACGGATTCAACATGGCGAGTAAAACAATGAAAGGGGAAATCACCATCCCGGTCAACATGGTCGGCACAACCCAAAATGCCAAATTCCATGTCGTTGAGGTACAACGCTTTGCTCGGAAGGCCATGGAAACACTGCATGAGAGCAGTACCATCAACCCTTCATCAAATAATGAAGTTTCCACCGAAGGACAGAATAAAACTGTGTATGGGGAATAACATGCAGCAAGAGAGATGTTCGTGGTACGCAATGTGACACCAATATCTACGCCGCCAACATCGGAGGAACCAAAGGATAAGCAAAACAGTTTGGCGCCCAATCTCGGCTACACTCGAATAAAACAAGCAAAGGACCGTGCCGCGTCCTTGGAGCAAACACTAAAGGCGTATCGAGGCTCGAAGCGCCATTGCCACTAAGTTATAACCATCTTCCTTTTTTACATCTTACACTAACCTTTGTGCAGATGTCCGATCGGAACAGTCGAAGGCTGTCTGGCTTGAAGACCTTAAGATTCCAAAGCATACGTTGCACTCTTTTCCTTCGATCGAATTTTATTCCAAGAAGGGTTTGATCGACAAGGTTTTTGAACGAGGCAACATCTACATGCTACCTAAGGAGAACTCAGCAAGTATTCGAGGTTCCTCTTCAATCAACCTCGAATACTGGGGGGCATCCCCCCGGCAGATCATCTCCTCGAAGAAATCAAAACGAGCCAAAGAGGGTCTCAATAGGGAAATGATGTATCGAGCCAAACGGTCGAAAGAACCGTGTCTGCATAGAACAATCAAACCCACTGCGGCAAAAACTATGTATACTTGTACCAAGTAATCAATGGAATACCTTCTACCATCAAAACGCCTTGCGCTTCAAAGAAGTTTACTATTTTTACAAGAAACGGCTCTAGAGCCAGAAATTTCCCGAACACTCGGGGACTGACTTCAAAAACTCGAAGCTGTAAGACCTCCAGACCGGAAACTTCGAGTTCATAAGCCCTCAATAAAGCAATATCAAAATATACAAAGAACGACTACAGAGCCAAAAACCCTCGACATCTCGGGGACTATCCCTGACGGTCACCCCTTCGAGGTATCAAGACCCGAGGCCATAAAACCCTATACGGGCGACCTCGAGTCCGAAATCCATCCACGTGGCAATATCAGAAAATGTAAGACCTCCATAAGGCAATACCAAATCTGTAAGACCTCAAGCCAGACATGAATTATACTTGTACCAAGTAACCTATCTGTAAGACCTCAAGCAAGGCATGAATCATACTTGTGCCAAGTAACCTATCTGTAAGACCTCAAGTAAGGCATGTTCTAATTTATAAGACCTTACAAAAGGCATAATCCCGATCTTAAAGTTAAGGTTATATATTTGAACTCGTAAGACCCCTAAAAAGGCATACCCTCGATATATACGCCAAAGCTACTTCACTCGGGGACTGAAAGGCTGCGGCCAAATATAATGACCACGGTCACAAGGTGTACCAGGCAAACTAACGTGACTCGGGGATGCCCGACCGTCGCTATAAAATCACAGGCCTTCAATTACTTAGAAAAAACTTCGAAAAGAACCGGTTAATCAGGCTACCCTCGACTCAAGCAAAAGGGCTTCGATCATATCAGCTCCAAACTACAGGCTTCGAAATCATTCAACTATCGAGAAAATCCTCCCGAGGTGCTCATCTATCGACACATAACGGCTCACAATCGAGGTTCTTATAGAATCGTCGAAGAGTCGGGCGAACACAAAACTTCAAAAAAGTCTTTAACGAGGGAAAAATAAAGCCTATATTAGAGGTCATACCGACCCTAATGCGTAAGAGCCACTGGTTGCCGACCCAAATCAAAAGGTCGTACCCACCTAACGCGTAAGAGCCACTATCGCCAGTTCAAACTAAGGATCGTACCGACCCAAATGCGTAAGAGCCACTGTCGCCAGCCCAAGTCAAAAGGTCGTACCGACCTAACGCGTAAGAGACACTGTCGCCAGCTCAAACTAAAGGTCGTACCGACCCAAATGCGTAAGAGCCACTGTCTCCATCCCAAATCAAAAGGTCATACCGACCTTAATGCATAAGATCCACTGTCGCCAGCGTAAATTAAAAGGTCGTACCGATCTAACGCGTAAGAGCCATTGTTGCCAGCTTATGCTAAAGGTTGTACCGACCTAAATGTGTAAGAGCCCTTGTCGCCAGCTTATATCAGAGGTCGTGCCGACCAAATGCGCAAAAGCCTACGGGCTAGCCTAACGAGCCTCAGAGCCGAATTGCACACCTGAAGGTCATGCTCAAAGTCCAGTTCACCTGGCCAATCATCGACCAACGCGTAAAAGAAAGACATACACAAGCAAACAGAAATTCATGGAAGGAGAGAACCGAATCTTTACATACACTCACGTATGAAACAATTAAGGCTACATTTACAAAGTTCTCTAAGAACACTGTACAAAGAATCAAAAAGGAAAAAGCCTAGTCTAATTTCCCCTCGGGGACTGTGACCCCGTCGGCCTCTTCTCCATTATTTTCGGCATCAGATACGAGGAATTGGAATCGTATTCATCCGCCTTGGCCTGCGCTATCTCTTCCGAGAGATCAAAGCCCCTAGCGTGAATCTCTTTAAGGGTTTCCCTGCGAGATCTACACCGGGCATATTCATTACTTCTGCTCTCTCGATCAGGAGCCCCTCTCAGCTCAGCCCGAGCTTCGACAACGTCTTTTAAATAGACGGTCACTTTATTATCGTCCCTAGATCGAATCTCTTCAGCTTCAGCCCGGGCATATCCACGACCTCGGCCTTCATATCCAAAAGGTCAGACTCGAGCTTTGCGATCCTGCTCATCTGGACCAAGCTATTTTCACATGCATTCCGAAGTTTCACCTCGAGGGCAGAAGCCTTGGCCAAAAGCATTCTTCTTGGCCGTAACTTGGGCATCTATCTAAGCCTTTAGCTCATTACACTCATGCTTGGCCTGACCAACTTCTCCCCAAAGGTGTTCCAGGTCCTCCGTCTTTCTCTGCAACTGAAATATAAAATTATTAGTCTCCGGGGATAGAAGAAAACATGCATCCCCTCGAAACAAAGGTTACCTGTCTCTCGAGGTAGCCTTCGTAGTCCAGACTTCGACTCGCCTTGTACCAAAGGTATACCGACTCCTTTGCCCTTATATCGCAAAGAAGCCCAAGGGATTTCTCCCCTTCCAAGCTTTTCGCAACCTGGATTTGTGGCGGAGCAGCTCGGACTTGAGCCTGTCAAAGGTCTATGAAATAGAAGCTCAATCAGAAAATGAAAGTGCAAAACTGAAAAGTCAATACAGTCGGCCAAAACTCACTACAGAACATAAGCCGCTGAGCCTCCTCAAAAGTTGAGCGCACGTCTACTAGCCAGTTCCCATCGGCCCCGGTAGAACCACTCCCGATGGGAATACGGTCCCTCGACACCTCGCTTGATTTAGACGGCCCCTGGCCTCGAATTCCCCATGAAGTACCTTCGGCGGAAAAGAAGAAGGCGGCAGCAGATCTTTATCCCTCGAAGTAACTTCGACGGGAGAAGAAGAAGGCGACAGGAAATCTTTATCCCTCGAAGTACCTTCGACGGGAAAAGAAGATGGCGGCAAGGGAGGAACCATTTTTCCCAAGGCTAGAAGCATTAGATGCTGCTGGCTCAGCTGATACATCCTCTTTGAGCCTCCTAGAAGGGCTTGCCTCACTATGAGCACCCTCGTCCTTCGAGGACTCCTTTCGTTCATTATCATTCCTTGGCCCCAAAGCCAACGACCCTTCCTCGTCTCCGAGAGGACACGGTCTCATCTCAGAAACTTCTCCAATGCCGGCGGTGATAGAGTTAATACTCATAAAATAAAGTAACTTTCTAAGAAAATAAACCACACGTCATGTACTGTGGTGTTTTGCTTCCCATCTACCCTTCAACAGGTCTCGCCACTTACGCCCGTCATAGGTCGAGCGAGCTGCCAGCTTCCAAGTCTAATTTGCTAGGTCCGGGACCTCATATGGCATCCACGGGATCGCTGTAATAAAGAAAAGGATAGCATCTTTATGGAGCCCGCCTCCACCATGAGCAAAAATAATAAGCACGCAAGTGTGCCACTTACGTGCAAATTTCCATTTCTCAGGAAATGGTAGGAACTCCACAGGGAAAATATCGATAGTCCATACTCGGACAAATCGATTCATCCATACTCGGTCTCCATCTTCTTCATCGTCGGCAATAAAGGGCCTTGCGGATTGACATCTTAAAGTAATCAAGCCTCGGTAATCAAAGGGCCGGTGCAATCTGATGAGATGGCTAAGGGTGAAATCAAGCCCGGCTGCCTCCGCAAAGAACCTCATCATCAATACTATCCTCCAGAACGACGGGTGAACCTGCACCAGGGTAGCCCGATATCTTCAACAAAAGCCAAGCACAACTCTATCGAGAGGGCCCAACACAAAGGGGTACGTGTATACATTCAATAACCCCTCTGCATGAACCATGATGTTCTCTTCCGGAGAAGGTGCCAGCAGAACCGCCTTTTCTACCCATCCAAGTCTTTCCTAACTGCCTCGAGACGTCCCTCTCCTATTGATGAAATGGACCACGACGCATGTTCCCAATGGCCCTAAGCATTGGGAGGTCTCTCTAACGTAAAATCCCTCCTCGAAACGAGACAACTCGAGGTTGGCACACCACACGCCGGTGGTGTACCACCGACTGAGCGAGAAGTAGAGGCAGAACTCCCCTCTTCTCGGTGAACGGGCTTGGGCATGGCAACCATAACTATGGCAAAGCAAGAAAAGAGAAATGAGAAATTAGGCGAAAGCTTCGAATTAAAATGGTGAGGGAGCTGACGCAAGGAAGGAAAGCCCTATGAAAAGGATAGCTGCTCAAATTAGCGTAATCCTCAAGTAAAAGGAAAGCAAACTCATATATAGGGCAAACGGAGACTGTCCGCCTACTCTAGAGGCCAATAAATTCTGGCTAGGCCATTGCCGCTTTCAGAGAAGTGTACCGGCGGGACCACCTTGATCACTTCATGTCCATGTCATATGAATGACGCTGTCGTACGACGTTCGAAGGGTCACAGATTCCTGTATCAACCTAGCCTCGAGATGGTGCCCGATCTCGAGGATCTCTGTTGCTATAATGATGGGCTATAAGGAGCAATCCACATAAACCTAGCCTCGAGATGGTGCCCGATCTTGAGGACCTCTGTTATTTGAAGTACGGGCCATTCACCCGATTCTTAAGCCCAAGGGCTACCCGATTTTGAGCCAGTTCTCACTCGGGGACTATTCGTAAAGCCTCAGAGCTATCTGTGTTTCAAGTTTGAGCAAACGCTCGCTTAATTACTAAGCCCAAAGGCCACCCGGGTTCGAGTGTATCCTCACTCAGGACTATTGGCAAAAGCCTAAGGGCTATCTTTATTTTTTGATGATCAAGCGAACTTTCACTTGAAGACTACCGACGGTGCCTAACAGGGCTAAGTTTTATTTCGAAAAAATTCGAGGCCCCGCTCCCATTCAAAGCGAACTCGGAGGTCCCGACGGCCTAAGTTTGTGTCAGGTCAATCCAGACTTAGTCCAAGGAATGGCAAAGAGTTTCGGGGAATATCATATTAACCAATCGAGAACCAAAGGTATTGCTGTGTCCGAATCCAGTATTTGGATTGATCGATAAAGTCACACGGTTGGATTTTTCGCAAACGCAGGCAAAAGGGATCCAACACAAGACAAAAGCAAATTGAAGAAACTGTTTTGTTAATAAGCGACGATTACAAGAGCCCACGAGGGATCCTTACACAAAAATAAAGAAGCAAAAAACAACAACTAAAGGGCCTAAACTACTTTCGAGGGTACATCTTCGGACGTGACCTTTAGACACCCTGCTTGTCAAGTCAATTGCTCGACAAGGCATAAACTGATAATGTGATAGAAGTATCGGAGAGGCAAGGATTCAAGACCATTTCTTATCATTTTCACTCTAAGAAACGCGGGGACTATCTGTATACGGCTAAAATTAGAGAGCCCGATTTTGTGACCGTTATGACATTCCATGGCCCGCCTCCAGAGTAAAGTTTGAAGTTTGACCTCGGGAGTCCCCTATGCTTGACTCGGGGAAGCACAAGCCGGTGGCTACCATGGATAAGTGGGAAGTTTCCAAGACACGTTACCAAAGCTGACAATATTTGCAAGAATAGTACTAGCCTGTACCAGACTAGTAAATAACCGTACCAGCTATGTCTCTTTATAATAAATGCACAGGTACTATATTGGGATTCCCTATCCTATATAAAGGGGATACTTGTTATAGAGAAAAAACAATATACAACACACTACATTCATTACAAGAACATTCTCTGCTCTCTAACTCAAACATACTCTCTATTCAATTCTATTGTTATTCATTTATTGCTCATTATTGGTCATAAAGAGCCATCATCAAATTTACCATAACTATTAATCCTCCATCGACTGCCCTCAGCCGGGTATCCGACTCGACCTCGAGGCCCCGTATACGCAAGCTCGAAGCCCCGATTTCCAGCCATTCGGTTTGACTATTACATTGTCTACAAGCTATTATCTTACTTTCTATCCTTCACTCAGCATCTATTGCCTAACAACTAGCATAAAAATAGATCACATATTTTTAGAACCACAAAATCAAATCTAATTGTTATTACCATTTTTAAGGTAGACACTTTCAAAGGCCCCCGATGTATAAACAACCAAACAACCCACCCCCATTTCCATCCCAAGGTCCTAGCTCATCAAACAATGAAATGGGGAGGATCGAAACGATGTTTGAACAGATGATGAAAAAGAACACCAACTCTGATGCCCAATTAGCATCCCAAAATACTTCAATCAGAAACTTGGAGGTTCAACTTGGCCAAATCTCACAATCTTTGAATACTCACCCTAAGGGAGCTCTACCTAGTGATACGGTAGTCAACCCGAAGGGTGGGAACAATACCGGGCATGCAATGGCGGTAACTACAAGAAGCGGTCGAGGTGGTGATGTGAATGCCTCCAAACAAAAGGAAATTTTGAGTGATGAAGTTGAGGTGCAAGATGATGTTATCCCTATAGTTGATGAGCATGTGAATGATGAGAACTTGAATGAGGAAGTGAGGATTGATATCCGGGATAACGAGGTGGAGACTCAGAATGACGTGAACCCGTCTAGGGAACACGTAATAGACATGCAATGCCGAAAGCGGTTATGCCTAAAGCCAAGGCTCCCTTGCCAAGGCCTCCTCCACCTTACCCCCAAAGGCTTGTGAAGCAGAAAAATGAGAACCAGTTTAAGAAATTTATTGACATGATGAAGATCTTATCAATCAATGTCCCTTTGGTGGAGGCTCTCGAACAAATGCCGGGTTACGCCAAGTTCATGAAAGACTTGGTGACAAAGAAGAGATCCATGGATTGTGAGACCATCAAGATGACTCACCAAGTTAGTGCAATTGTGCACTCGATGGCTCCAAAGCTAGAATCCCGGCGCTTTCACCATTCCATGCACCATTGGGAGTGCAAACTTTGCAAAGGCACTATGTGATTTGGGAGCAAGCATCAATTTGATGCCTTACTCCGTGTTCAAAACTTTGGGTATCGGGCAACCGAGGGCGACTTCAATGAGATTGCAAATGGCGGATAGAACAATGAAGAGACCGCTTGGTATTATTGATGATGTTCTTGTCCGGGTGGACAAATTATCTTGCCTGCTGTGATCTCGACTGCGAAGTCGACTATGAGGTGCCTATAATTTTGGGAAGACGTTTCCTTGCAACTGGGAAGGCATTGGTTGATGTGGAAGCACGAGTACTCACCTTCCGGGTGGGTGATGAAAAAGTGGTCTTTCATGTGTGCAAATCAATGAAGCAACCAAATAGCAAGGAAGTGTGCTCTTTTGTGGATCTTGTCACGGAGGTGATCGTTGATGATACTAGTGCCATGATCAATGTGGAGGATCCTCTAGAAGCGGTATTGTTGAACCTTGATGTCAATGAGGATGAAGGAAGGGTGGAGTGTGTCAATGCTTTACATGGTATGGGGTCTTATTCCTATGAGCCCCCGTAAGCTCTCTCTGGATCTTGAGAACAGAAAAACTCCCCCAACAAAGCCCTCAATCGAGGAACCTCCCGTGTTGGCGTTGAAGCCTTTGCCTCCACACCTCAGGTATGAATTCTTAGGACCTAGTTCAAATTTTGCTAGTTATTCTTTCCTCTTGTCTTACTAACATGCAGGTAGATGCCACATTGGCGGTGATCCAAAAACGGAAGAAGGAAATTGGATGGACTCTAGCTGATATTCGGGGAATAAGCCCCGCCTTTTGCATGCACAAGATTATACTTGAAGATGATGCTAAGCCCTCCATGGAACATCAAAGGAGGTTGAACGAGGCTATGTAAGAGGTTGTCAAAAAGGAGGTGATCAAGTGGCTTGATGCAGGGGTTGTGTACCCCATCTCAGATAGTTTTTGGACTTCTCCGGTGCAATGTGTGCCGAAGAAGGGTGGTATAACTGTGGTTACCAATGAGCAAAACGAGTTTATTTCAACCAGGACTGTCACCGGATGGCGGGTGTGCATGGACTACCGCAAGCTGAATAAAGTGACCCAAAAGGATCATTTTCCATTGCCCTTTCTTGACCAAATGCTAGATAGACTTGCTGGGCGTGCCTTCTACTGTTTTCTGGATGGGTACTCAGGTTACAACCAGATATTGATTGCTCCGAAAGATCAGGAGAAAACCACATTCACATTCCCGTACGGGACCTTTGCATTTTCCAGGATGCCTTTCGGTTTCTGTAATGCACCGGCCACTTTCCAGCGGTGCGTGATGGCTATATTTACCGACATGGTAGAGGATTTCTTGGAAGTGTTCATGGATTATTTTAGTGTTGTGGGTGACTCTTTTGATGAGTGTTTGAAGAATCTTGACAAAGTGTTGGCTCGGTGTGAAGAGACAAATCTTGTGCTCAACTGGGAAAAATGCCACTTCATGGTAGAAGAGGGCATTGTCCTCAGCCATAAGATCTCAAAGAACGGAGTAGAGGTGGACAAGGCTAAGATCGAAGTGATTTCAAGGCTTCCTCCTCCTACTTCAATCAAGGGGGTTAGGAGTTTTCTTGGGCTTGCGGGTTTCTACCGAAGATTCATCAAAGACTTTTCTAAGGTCGTGAATCCTGTGTGCAAACTACTGGAAAAGGATGCAAAGTTCGTGTTCAATGAGGAATGCATGAAAGCTTTTTAACTTCTCAAGTACAAATTGACAACTACTCCTATCATAACCGTGCCCAATTAGAGCTTACCTTTTGAGCTTATGTGTGACGCAAGTGATGTTGCGGTGGGAGTGGTCTTAGGTCAAAGGATAAACAAGATGTTTCAACTGGTGTATTATGGAAGCAAAACAATGAATGATGCTCAAGTGTATTACACGGTGACGGAAAAAGAGTTGTTGGCAATTGTGTTTGCAATGGAGAAATTTAGGCCCTATCTCATGGGGGCTAAGGTGATAATTCATACTGACCATGCTGCACTTTGCTACTTAATGAGAAATAAGGATTCCAAAGCAAGGTTGATGAGATGGGTCTTATTGCTTCAAGAGTTTGACCTTGAGATTGTTGATCGGAAAGGGTGTGAAAACCAGTGGCGGACCACTTGTCCCGCTTGGAGGAAGAAGGGAGGCCCCTTGATGGCCTAGAAATTAATGATTCATTCCCTGATGAGCAACTCCTCTCGGTATCTGTGAATGGTATGCCTTGGTTTGCGGATGTTGCCAACTTTCTTGTGATCGGTATTGTCCCGTGTGAGCTCTCTTCTAACCAAAGGAAGAAGCTTAAACGAGACAGTTAGGACTACTATTGGGATGAGCCTTACTTGTTCAAAATCTGTAATGATGGGGTAATCCGGAGATGTGTTCCGGAAGAGGAGCAAATGAGTATTCTGGAGGCGTTTCATTCCTTTCCCTACGATGGTCATCATGGTGGGGCGAGGACAGCTTCAAAGGTGCGTAGTTGTGGTTTTTATTGGCCTACTCTGTACAAGAATGCGGGTGAGCTGGTGAAGAGATGTGATGAGGGCCAGAGAGCAGGTGGAATTTCACAGAAGGATGAGATGCCTCTCAACACTATTCTTGAGGTTGACATATTTGATGTTTGGGGCGTTGATTTCATGGGACCCTTTGTGAGTTCTTGTGGCAACACATACATTCTGGTGGCCGTTGATTAAGTTTCAAAGTGGGTCGAGGTCGTGGCTTTACCCAACAACGAGGCACGGAGTGTGGTGGCTTTTCTCAAGAAGAGTATCTTTACTCGGTTTGACACTCCTATAGCTATCATCAGTGATGGGGGTTCTCATTTTTGCAATAAGGCATTTGACACCTTGCTTGCAAAGTATGGTGTCAATCACAAGGTCTCTACCCCTTACCATCCTCAAGCTAGTGGCCAAGTTGAACTCTCCAACTGGGAGATCAAAAGCATATTGTCAAAGACGGTAAATGCAAATAGGACCGACTGGTCAAAGAAACTGGATGATACTTTGTGGGCTTACAAGACTGCTTACAAGACTCCGATTGGTATGTCTCTGTATCAGTTGGTGTTTGGGAAAGCTTGCCATCTCCCGGTTGAGCTAGAGCACAAGGCAATGTGGGCTTTGAGGAAGCTAAATCTTGAATGGGATGTTGCAGCGAATCTCCGTGTGGAGCAACTCAATGAGCTTGATGAGTTCCAGTTTCAGTGCGTCCTTGTATAAGGACAAGATGAAGTACCTACATGACAAGTATGCTCGGGGCAAGGAGTTCAAAGTGGGTGATTTGGTTCTTTTGTTCAACTCCCGGTTACAACTGTTTCCGAGAAAGCTTAAGTCGAAATGGAGTGGACCTTTTGAGGTGGTGCTTGTGACTTCGTTTGGTGCTCTTGATTTGTAAAACAAAAGTGGTGAGATCTTCAGAGTTAATGGGCACGGAGTCAAGCACTATCTTGGCAAGTTTAATGACAGCCACGTGGTGGCAATGAACCATCTCAAGTGATTGATGGTAACCTGCGTCGTGCTGCGACGTTAAATCAGGCGCTTATGGGAGGCAACCCATGTATTTTTCTTTTTCTTTTTCTTTAATTTTCTTCTTAGTGTAGGATTTGTTTTTGAACTAACTGGTTGTGAGATGTGTATAGGGACGTTTGATGCAATGCAGGACTAATCTGGAAAAATTTGGCACTCTCTGAAGTTTGGAGCGCTGCCGCGGTGCATTTTTTGCGGTCAGCGGTGGCTTACCGCTGTCGCAAAGCATTTTTCGCGGTCCGCGGTGGTCTCAAAGCAATAGCTCTTCTGAACTTCACAACCACGGTCCTCGGTGCATTTACCGCGGCCACGGTAGGTAAGATTGTGTGGGTCTTAGGGTTTTTCTATAAATAGAACCTCAGACCCCCTTTTACACTTTTCGCTCCTTGCACTCTCAAACAACATAGAACACTATTCACATGCACCCTAATTTGCACAACACAAGAACTAAACTTCATTTGTATTACATCTCACTTCTGGTAATTCAAATCTATCCTTAGTCTTTAATTTTGTTCTTATTTTCTTTTAACTTCTTCGTTCTTACTTCTTCTTCTTCCTTTTTCTTTTAATTTTTGACTTAGGGTTATGTAGGGTTTATTAGAATTAGGATTCAATTAGTTAGAAATAGTTATTTACTATCTAGGGGGATTGACAATGTTGATATTTATGCCAAAATGCATGAAATTTAGAAACCCTAGGTGTTGAACCCTAATTTGACTACCGCGACCGCGGTTGATTTTCCGCGGTCCGCGGTGCCTTACCGAGGCCGTGGTGCATTTTTGCGGTCTGCGGTGCTACTGAATTAGAGAGTGGGTAGTCCGAATCCCACACCATCGCGGCCGCGGTGCATTTTTCACGGTCCGCGGTGCAGTCTTCGCGGCCGCGCTGCTTTTTTCGCGATCCGCGGTCTGATGTCTGATCTTGCACTTTCAACTTATATTATGCACTGCTTCTTCTGGTATTGATACTAACAATGTTCAACTGATTATACTTGCAGACAATGGTTAAATCCAGAGGAGGTGGTGACAAACAAAAAGGAAGAGGGGAGTCCTCCCGAGGTAGGGGACGAGGACAGGAAGTTCATTGGGGAACTGAGGAAGAATATCAAAGCTGCAGATAGAGCTGCTTCCCAATCCACGGGAAGTGAGTATGTGCCCTCACGGGAGGCCTCGGAGTCTGATTCCGTGCCTACTCATGTTGCTGACTCCCCTGGAAGATTCCGCTTCAGAGATGAACCTACTCCTCCAGACTCTCCTACTGCTCGTGCTTCAGTTCATGTGTCTTCTGAGTCGTCTGAGGGCTCATCAGAGAGCAGTGATAGTGCAACCTCTACCTCACCTACAGCTTCGTCACCTGGAGAGGATCCCGTTGATGATGAGGTACCGGATGAAGAGGGAGGGGTGTGCCTCAAACCGAAGGTGTGGAAAGAACTAGAAACCCTGAAGTGCGGCGAATGAGGTTTGTCAGTGAGCTGGCATACCACAAGTTCCGGGAGTGGTGGCCTCTAAGGTCACTTATTCTTGAGCACCAATTCATAGAGAGGGATCTTCTGCCTCACAACCCCAATGTGAAGAGGCAATTCAGGGAGCGATTGGGATGGGACTATATCACCAGCAAGGTGTGGGATGCAAATGAGCACTTAGTCAAGGAGTTCTACGTTAATGTCTCCCGCATTAAGAAGGATACAAAAGTGACTAAGGTGTGGAACCTGAAAGTGAAGTTTGATGGGAAAAAAATCAATGACTACCTGGGCTTTATTGATGAAGATGAAACATTGTACTTGGAGAAAGTGGCGATGGATGAGGCATCCCGCCCGCGGTTAGCATCATACCTGGCTATCCCAAGCACCACCCCAGCATGGTTGACTGCAGGGGTTCCTATCTTGAGGAAAACCCTAAACTTTGAGGCAAAGGGGTGGGAGACCTTTGTATGCAGCAGGCTGGACCCTATTTCCCATGAAAACACCATGCCGGTCTCCAGGGCAATATTAGTGGAGGCTATTATGGCGGGGTTCCCCATCAATGTCGGGAATATCATGTCTAGGTTGATCATCAGGGTGGTAAATGAGGGTGATAGATCATACCCCCTCCCGAACTTCCTTACAATGTATTTAGAGGATCAGGAGGTGGAGAAAAGAAAATTTGACGTGAAGGTGAAACCCAAGATGCCCTTTTCATGGTACAGCCTCAAGGCTCTGGACAACCCCAAAGCCAAGGAACCCAAGGGCACAGCCGCTACTTCTACTGGCCAGTCTGAGGAGCCAGTAGTAGTAGTCCCTTCTTCTTAGCCTCCCACTGCCATACCAGAGCCTACCCTCGGACCATCTACTTCCACTCTTCCAGATATTCCATCCTCCTCAGCCTACCCATTGACGGCTCAAGGTTGAGCCAAACACTCTCCAGTATCAACAAATGGATGCAGGCAGCAACTTCTAAGTTGTCTATGCTACCAGTCAGTGCCCTCACAGCCACAGGTGCCAGCTTCGGTAGAGGAGTCTCTCAAGGAGCTTCTGGACAACCAGAAGAAGGTCCTGGACAACCAAAATATTATATTGGAGGCTCTAGCAGTTCAAGGAAAATCACTTCAGAAGCTGAGTGAACAGAGAAAGAAGCTGAGAAAGACTCGGGCCTCGAACGAGTCGGTGAAGCAGTTGAGGGGAGAGGTAGAGAAGATGAAGTCAGATGGAGACTTTCCTTTGGAGTTACTATTACAGGACCATCCCCCAGCAGCTCATACTGAGCAAATTCAGGAGTAGGAGACTCAGAGGGAGCCCAAGAGGAGGAGAGTGATGCCCCGGGTAGATGATGCAGAGATTCAGCTGGAGGAACCGGAGGGAGGTACCTCTAGCCAGCCACAGGCCCCCGAGACAGCTAATACAGGTGCCTAGCCATAGGACCTCATGCAGACGGAGGATTCATAGGGAGTTCTCTTTACTCTTTATCTTTCTTTTTGAGCTTATTTTTGGTTAGTTAACATTAAGGACAATGCTAGCTCTCATTTGAGGGGGTGGCCCTACTTTGATACTTTGATGATTTGGTTTGTAATTATGACACTATTTCCTTTCTTTTTGTTTATTTTTTACTTTTGGTATGTACATAACTCTACCTTTTATTTCACTTTTTGTTATTGTTCGATCTTGGTATGTATATAAAGTTGCTCTCTCATGTATATATACATTCCCTCTTATGTATATTCATTTAAACCCCCTATTGTACATATTTAGTTTACTTTCTGCATTTTTCTTCTTAGCTTCTTTTGCAATTTTCCTTAATAGTAAGCTTCTTATTTCATTTAGTAGCTTCTTTTTCGGTTAGTAGCTTCTTATTTTACAATTTTGTGTGATCAATAAGCCTTTGGTTATGCCACGGTTCTTTCCAAAGGTGGAATTTGTGTGAATCGGGTGGCTCTTCCCGATGATGGATGGCATGACAACCTTCTTAAGGGTTTGAGTCTGTTTTTCTTTTTGTCTTTGTGTAAATAGTAGTTAATGAGCAATGGTGCCTCAGGCAAAGCTTCACTTGGGCCTAAAATATTTACCTTTGACCTTATGGTTAGAAATAAATTGGTGTGTAGGATGCTGATAGCTATGACCTTAAGATTCTTGTGTTGACTAAACAATCATCAAGTGGTTTTTCGGAACCATTTGCGTTGCTCAAATCTTAGCTAAGGTTGTTATGGGCCCCCAACTCTGGTCTTTAGCAATCCTATAGCTTGTGTGGTGAGGTATGGATTTGCAAGTCCAAGTCCCGTGCCAATAAGTCTAGAACTTGCCTTGAATATTTGTTGAAGCGAAATCCTAAGTGTAGCTCGACTTGAGAAGTAATTATAGGCTTTCCTTGATCTTAATTGAGACTTGAAAACATCCATAGCCTACCAATGATGATATCCCTAGTCAACCCCGTTGAGCCATAGCCCTTATTCTTTCAATAACCTTGATACAAGCATTTATCCATTCTAAAATGACCCTCTCTTGGCACCCTATCTTTCCTTAGCACAAGGCAAAAAACATAAGTGTCACACCTCCTTTTTACCCACACCCGCGAGGGCGTAAAGGAGTTTTTCCACTTAAAGTACAATCGGAACGGGATTTAATTATTAAGATTTCAGAGTCGCCACTTGGGAGATTAATGGTGTCCCAAGTCACCGGTTGAATCCCGAACCGAGGAAATTATGACTCTGTTAACAGTCCGCGAATCAGAAATCCGAGTAAGGAATTCTGTTAACCCGGGAGAAGGTGTTAGGCATTCCCGGATTCCGTGGTTCTAGCACGGTCGCTCAACTGTTGTATTTGATTTTATCTGATTTCAAAACATATTCTAACCTATGTGCCTTTTATTAATAACCCGCTTTTATTATATATTTAATTTGTTTTAATAAGAACTGCAACGTCGTGAAAATGTATCTTGAACCACGTCGCACCAGTGCACCCATGGTTGTCAACACATTTCGACTCCGTTGAGATTTGGATTTGGGTCACATCAATGTGCACCCGTATTTAAGAAGGTAATTTTATTAAAATACGCGCCTAGAGCAACTACGCGTTTATTATCTTTGGGAAAGATCGTGAAATTCGCTAAACGGTCCGCCCGAATTCTAAGTATTTTTATATAGCATTTATTGAGGGCCCCGCAATTTATATTTTTATTTGGCGAGGCTCGTCTCATCATTTATTTAAAGGTCAATCCTAAAACGGCTATGATTTTCTATTGGGCTTCGTCTCTATCAATAAAAGAAAAGTCCTAATTTAATATTGTTTAAGAATTATTGTACTTGGGTCCATGTGCCCTCATGAAAACAGATCCTTATCATGTTGGGCCTTGCAAGCAACCCTCATAAAAAACTATTAATCAGATACGCCCAAAGGGCAGGCCAATTGTGGGCCTGGACTGAAAGGTGTAATTGCAGACAGCCGTTTAGGCCTGGCAGTCGAGCCCAGTAAGGCACATTCCCTTGACAACTTATAGTTTAACTCAGTCAATAGACGTTCTGAAATTCAATCCCATTCAGTTATGAGAATTCAACCTAAACAATCACTAATGACAATTCAATTTAACAAGGCAATTTGTTAATTCAGCTATTTGCATGTTTCCTGATTTTATATGGAAGCTATAGGTGATTACTAAAAAAAATTTGAAGCCTGAATCATAGAATCAAATACATTTACAATACACATACTGACTAATAATCTGATTGTATCATTTTTTGCATCAACATGCTGAAACTTAGAAACTACTTGACTACGATGAGATTTAAACAATCAACTCCAACTCGTTAAATCAATTTGTACTACATTTGTTATACTAAAGTGTGAAACAGTCCAAACCATCCGAAATAGTCCAAAATACAGTTCAGTCTTAATTACAAACCATGATCTACTGAAATTCATGAGATTACATGAGATATAACACAAAATTATCAGGAACTATGCTGCATTTCACTCATCTCCACAAACTCGTAAGTTACATTGAGGCAGTTTCAAAATGTGTACCTGAGTAATGAATCACAACAGAAGAATAAGAATAGGAGATCAGCAACAAAATAATAAGCAGCAGCACACTGATGCTTAGAACAGCTCAAAAAATACACCAGCAGTCCAGAAATGATTTCAAAAACCAGCAATTCAAGGAACATTTTCGAAACCAGCTTGAACACACCCACAGAAACAAAAATCAATTTGAATAAACCCAAAACCACTCGAAAAACCATCCAAGTAAACTTCAGAGAACCTCAGCTAATCAGAAGAGCAAGAGGCTTGATCAAAATTACCAAAGATCAATGTAACAGCGCCTATTTTTTTTTGTTGGCATCTTTTTTTTTTATATTTTGTTTTAACTAAGAAACTAAAAAAGAAGATTTTTGATCTCCAAATTTGAATTCTCAGATCTGAAACTTGAAGAGGGATTTTGGCTCCAAAAACTTGTTATACAGGCAAATGAATGCCTATTTATAGGCAAAACTTACGGGTATAATTCAGATTTTCTTTTTACTCTTTAAGTCCCTATTTTTATTTCTATTTTTTACCCCTTATTTTCTGACTTGTACTACAAGTAAGTAAACTCTTATTTACTGAAATCTATTACTAAAGCCCATTCTAGAGTTCCTATAACCATTACAATTCTATACTACCCCTTACTTCATTTTAAAATTTCCAAATCGAATTAAAACTAACCTTTTTTCCTTCCCAAAATACCCTTAAAACATCCAGGAATTCTAACCAAACCCCTTAACCTTAGCTTAAACTAACTAAAGGTTACTAACAGGTGATTTATTCCAGCTATATCCAACAAACCTATCATAACACTACAAACCATAACATATCTGAATGAACATTAACAAAAACTCGATGAACTGAAATTAGTCAAATCAAATTCTCTAATCCAACTTCACAATGAAACAGAAACAAAAAGAAAAGCCTAATATATACTAACCGAGCCAATTATCACCGAAACATCATCAATCAAAACTGAATTATGATTAGCAAACTAAAAGTAAAAGACAATTATCTCACGATTAAACTAAAACACATAACACAAAAGAAAGGAGCTACAGCAGGGATTAACAAGAACAGCAATTAGTCAAGCATCCATAAAACGAAAGAACAAATATAACAAATGAACGTTATGATTTACTGATGAAAGACAGAATGGAAACGAAAACAGAAGAAAAGAAATTAAATATACTAATAATAAAATCCATAAAACTAAAGGACACTTATACTATGAAATCACTGTAATTGGACGGATAAACATCATGAAAATTCTAGTCCTGGCCGGAACGACCCTAATCAAAGGGTCCTCTATGCTGTATTATAATTTTCATGAGGTCTGGCATGGATCTATCACGAAGAGTAAGACGGTCCTCTGGTGCCTTTTGGGTGGGAAAAGAGGCGGCGCCCGCTACTGGGACATCAAAGGCGGCGCTAGGGTTCTCGACTTCGAATCAAGATTCGAAGCCTTCTGAGGTTGATTCGAGGAAAAGAGATGGGGATTTGGCATGAGAAGCTGAGACGATGCAGGGTGTGAATTTTTGACTTCGGCCATTTGGGGTAACTCACAGTCTTGGCCGGAATCTTCAAAATGATGATCGAGGGAATTAATGTGCTGGGTTAAAAGAGGAGATCGGAGGAGGGTCACCGGTGTATTTTGGTGATCATTGCGTAGTTGTCGTCTTCGCCGGCAGTTTTTAATCGAGAAAAATAGGGGCGGTCAGTTGATGGAATAGGGTTTAGGGTTTGAGGCGATGGGGAACGTATGAGGGGGGGGAATTTTTGACCAGTATTGTAATATAGAAAACCTAGATGATTTCGTATCCGTGTGGATCAAAAATCAAAGATCTGATAGTCTATAGAAAACGA